>NW_027413197.1:0-239469 GCF_048544455.1 Silene latifolia | reverse complement strand
GCCACACACACACACACACACACACACACACACACACACACACACACACACACACACACACACACACACACACACACACACACACACACACACACACACACACACACACACACACACACACACACACACACACACACACACACACACACACACACACACACACACACACACACACACACACACACACACACACACACACACACACACACACACACACACACACACACACACACACACACACACACACACACACACACACACACACACACACACACACACACACACACACACACACACACACACACACACACACACACACACACACACACACACACACACACACACACACACACACACACACACACACACACACACACACACACACACACACACACACACACACACACACACACACACACACACACACACACACACACACACACACACACACACACACACACACACACACACACACACACACACACACACACACACACACACACACACACACACACACACACACACACACACACACACACACACACACACACACACACACACACACACACACACACACACACACACACACAAAAAGTCACAATGACTAATAAACAAGGACAAATGGTTCAAATAAGGAGTCACAAGGACTAATGAACAAGGACAAATGATTCACACAACGAGTCACAATGACTATAAAACAAGGACAAAGGGTTCACACAACGAGTCACAAGGACTAATGAACAAGGACAAATGATTCACACAACGAGTCACAATGACTTATGTACTAGTACAAATGATTCACACAAAGAGTCAAAATGACTAATGAACAAGGACAAATGATTCACACAACGAGTCACAATGAGTAATTAACTAGGATAAAGGATTCACACAAAGAGTCACAATAACTAATGAACATTGACAAATGGTTCACACAACGAGTCACAGTCACAATGGGTAATTAACTAGGACAAATGATTCACACAAAGAGTCATAATAACTAATGAACAAGGACAAATGATTCACACAAAGTGTCACAACGACTAATAAACAAATACAAATGGTTCACACAACGAGTCACAAGGACTATTGAACAAGGACAAATGATTCACACGACGAGTCACAAAGACTAATGAACTAGGACAAATGATTCACACAAAGAGTCACAATGACTAATAAACAAGGACAAATGGTTCACACAACGAGTCAAAAGGAATAATGAACAAGGACGAATGATTCACACGACGAGCCACAATGACTAATGAACTAGGACAAATGATTCACACAAAGAGTCACAATGACTAATAAACAAGGACAAATTGTTCACACAACGAGTCACAAGGACTAATGAACAAGGACAAATGATTCACACAACGAGTCACAAGGACTAATGAACAAGGACAAATGATTCACACGACGAGTCACAATGACTAATGAACTAGGACAAATGATTCACACAACGAGTCACAACGACTAATGAATAAAGACAAATGGTTCGCACAACTAGTCATAATGTGTAATTAACAAGGACAAATTATTCACACAAAGAGTCACAATAACTAATGAACAAGGACAAATGATTCACACACAGAGTCGCAATGACTAATAAACAAGGACAAATGGTTCACACAACGAGTCACAAGGACTAATGAACGAGGACAAATTATTCACACGACGAGTCACAATGACTAATGAACTAGGATAAATGCTTCACACAAAGAGTCACAACGACTAATGAATAAAGACAAATGGTTCGCACAACGAGTCATAATGTGTAATTTAACTAGGACAAATGATTCACACAAAGAGTCACAATAACTAATAAACAACGACAAATAATTCATACAACGAGTCACAAGGACAAATGATTCACACGAAGAGTCATAATGACTAATGAACTAGGACAAATGATTCACACAAAAAGTCACAATGACTAATAAACAAGGACAAATGGTTCACACAAGGAGTCACAAGGACTAATGAACAAGGACAAATGATTCACACAACGAGTCACAATGACTATAAAACAAGGACAAAGGGTTCACACAACGAGTCACAAGGACTAATGAACAAGGACAAATGATTCACATGACTAATGTACTAGGACAAATGATTCACACAAAGAGTCAAAATGACTAATGAACAAGGACAAATGATTCACACAACGAGTCACAATGAGTAATTAACTAGGATAAAGGATTCACACAAAGAGTCACAATAACTAATGAACATTGACAAATGGTTCACACAACGAGTCACAATGGGTAATTAACTAGGACAAATGATTCACACAAAGAGTCATAATAACTAACGAACAAGGACAAATGATTCACACAACGAGTCACAATGGCTAATGAACAAGGACAAATGATTCACACGACGAGTCACAATGACTAATGAACTAGGACAAATGATTCACACAAAGAGTCACAACGACTAATAAACAAGGACAAATGGTTCACACAACGAGTCACAAGGACTAATGAACAAGGACAAATGATTCACACAACGAGTCACAATGACTAATGAACTAGGACAAATGATTCACACAAAGAGTCACAATGACTAATAAACAAGGACAAATGGTTCACACAACGAGTCACAAGGACTAATGAACAAGGAGAAATGGTTCACACAACGAGTCACAAGGACTAATGAACAAGGACAAATGATTCACACGAAGAGTCACAATGACTAATGAACTAGGACAAATGATTCACACAAAGAGTCACAATGACTAATAAACAAGGACAAATGGTTCACACAACGAGTCACAATGACTAATGAACTAGGACAAATGATTCACACAAAGAGTCACAATGACTAATAAACAAGGACAAATGGTTCACACAACGAGTCACAAGGACTAATGAACAAGGAGAAATGGTTCACACAACGAGTAACAAGGACTAATGAACAAGGACAAATGATTCACACGAAGAGTCACAATGACTAATGAACTAGGACAAATGATTCACACACAGAGTCACAATGACTAATAAACAAGGATAAATGGTTCACACAACGAGTCACAAGGACTAATGAACAAGGACAAATGATTCACACAACGAGTCACAATGACTAATGAACTAGGACAAATGCTTCACACAAAGAGTCACAACGACTAATGAATAAAGACAAATGGTTCGCACAACGAGTCATAATGTGTAATTAACTAGGACAAATGATTCACACAAAGAGTCACAGTAACTAATAAACAACGACCAATAATTCATACAACGAGTCACAAGGACTAATGAACAAGGACAAATGATTCACACGAAGAGTCACAATGACTAATGAACTAGGACAAATGATTCACACAAAAAGTCACAATGACTAATAAACAAGGACAAATGGTTCAAATAAGGAGTCACAAGGACTAATGAACAAGGACAAATGATTCACACAACGAGTCACAATGACTATAAAACAAGGACAAAGGGTTCACACAACGAGTCACAAGGACTAATGAACAAGGACAAATGATTCACACAACGAGTCACAATGACTTATGTACTAGTACAAATGATTCACACAAAGAGTCAAAATGACTAATGAACAAGGACAAATGATTCACACAACGAGTCACAATGAGTAATTAACTAGGATAAAGGATTCACACAAAGAGTCACAATAACTAATGAACATTGACAAATGGTTCACACAACGAGTCACAATGGGTAATTAACTAGGACAAATGATTCACACAAAGAGTCATAATAACTAATGAACAAGGACAAATGATTCACACAAAGTGTCACAACGACTAATAAACAAATACAAATGGTTCACACAACGAGTCACAAGGACTATTGAACAAGGACAAATGATTCACACGACGAGTCACAAAGACTAATGAACTAGGACAAATGATTCACACAAAGAGTCACAATGACTAATAAACAAGGACAAATGGTTCACACAACGAGTCAAAAGGAATAATGAACAAGGACGAATGATTCACACGACGAGCCACAATGACTAATGAACTAGGACAAATGATTCACACAAAGAGTCACAATGACTAATAAACAAGGACAAATTGTTCACACAACGAGTCACAAGGACTAATGAACAAGGACAAATGATTCACACAACGAGTCACAAGGACTAATGAACAAGGACAAATGATTCACACGACGAGTCACAATGACTAATGAACTAGGACAAATGATTCACACAACGAGTCACAACGACTAATGAATAAAGACAAATGGTTCGCACAACTAGTCATAATGTGTAATTAACAAGGACAAATTATTCACACAAAGAGTCACAATAACTAATGAACAAGGACAAATGATTCACACACGTAGTCGCAATGACTAATAAACAAGGACAAATGGTTCACACAACGAGTCACAAGGACTAATGAACGAGGACAAATTATTCACACGACGAGTCACAATGACTAATGAACTAGGATAAATGCTTCACACAAAGAGTCACAACGACTAATGAATAAAGACAAATGGTTCGCACAACGAGTCATAATGTGTAATTTAACTAGGACAAATGATTCACACAAAGAGTCACAATAACTAATAAACAACGACAAATAATTCATACAACGTCAGTCACAAGGACAAATGATTCACACGAAGAGTCATAATGACTAATGAACTAGGACAAATGATTCACACAAAAAGTCACAATGACTAATAAACAAGGACAAATGGTTCACACAAGGAGTCACAAGGACTAATGAACAAGGACAAATGATTCACACAACGAGTCACAATGACTATAAAACAAGGACAAAGGGTTCACACAACGAGTCACAAGGACTAATGAACAAGGACAAATGATTCACATGACTAATGTACTAGGACAAATGATTCACACAAAGAGTCAAAATGACTAATGAACAAGGACAAATGATTCACACAACGAGTCACAATGAGTAATTAACTAGGATAAAGGATTCACACAAAGAGTCACAATAACTAATGAACATTGACAAATGGTTCACACAACGAGTCACAATGGGTAATTAACTAGGACAAATGATTCACACAAAGAGTCATAATAACTAACGAACAAGGACAAATGATTCACACAACGAGTCACAATGGCTAATGAACAAGGACAAATGATTCACACGACGAGTCACAATGACTAATGAACTAGGACAAATGATTCACACAAAGAGTCACAACGACTAATAAACAAGGATAAATGGTTCACTCAACGAGTCACAAGGACTAATGAACAAGGACAAATGATTCACACAATGAGTTACAATGGCTAATGAACAAGGACAAATGATTCAGACGACGAGTCACAATGACTAATGAACTAGGACAAATGATTCACACAAAGAGTCACAACGACTAATAAACAAGGACAAATGGTTCACACAACGAGTCACAAGGACTAATGAACAAGGACAAATGATTCACACAACGAGTCACAATGACTAATGAACTAGGACAAATGATTCACACAAAGAGTCACAATGACTAATAAACAAGGACAAATGGTTCACACAACGAGTCACAAGGACTAATGAACAAGGAGAAATGGTTCACACAACGAGTAACAAGGACTAATGAACAAGGACAAATGATTCACACGAAGAGTCACAATGACTAATGAACTAGGACAAATGATTCACACACAGAGTCGCAATGACTAATAAACAAGGACAAATGGTTCACACAACGAGTCACAAGGACTAATGAACAAGGACAAATGATTCACACAACGAGTCACAATGACTAATGAACTAGGACAAATGCTTCACACAAAGAGTCACAACGACTAATGAATAAAGACAAATGGTTCGCACAACGAGTCACAATGTGTAATTAACTAGGACAAATGATTCACACAAAGAGTCACAAAGAACTAATAAACAACGACAAATAATTCATACAACGAGTCACAAGGACTAATGAACAAGGACAAATGATTCACACGAAGAGTCACAATGACTAATGAACTAGGACAAATGATTCACACAAAAAGTCACAATGACTAATAAACAAGGACAAATGGTTCAAACAAGGAGTCACAAGGACTAATGAACAAGGACAAATGATTCACACAACGAGTCACAATGACTATAAAACAAGGACAAAGGGTTCACACAACGAGTCACAAGGACTAATGAACAAGGACAAATGATTCACACAACGAGTCACAATGACTTATGTACTAGTACAAATGATTCACACAAAGAGTCAAAATGACTAATGAACAAGGACAAATGATTCACACAACGAGTCACAATGAGTAATTAACTAGGATAAAGGATTCACACAAAGAGTCACAATAACTAATGAACATTGACAAATGGTTCACACAACGAGTCACAATGGGTAATTAACTAGGACAAATGATTCACACAAAGAGTCATAATAACTAATGAACAAGGACAAATGATTCACACAAAGAGTCACAATGGCTAATGAACAAGGACAAATGATTCACACGACGAGTCACAATGACTAATGAACTAGGACAAATGATTCACACAAAGAGTCACAACGACTAATAAACAAAGACAAATGGTTCACACAACGAGTCACAAGGACTAATGAACAAGGACAAATGATTCACACGACGAGTCACAAAGACTAATGAACTAGGACAAATGATTCACACAAAGAGTCACAATGACTAATAAACAAGGACAAATGGTTCACACAACGAGTCAAAAGGACTAATGAACAAGGACGAATGATTCACACGACGAGCCACAATGACTAATGAACTAGGACAAATGATTCACACAAAGAGTCACAATGACTAATAAACAAGGACAAATTGTTCACACAACGAGTCACAAGGACTAATGAACAAGGACAAATGATTCACACAACGAGTCACAAGGACTAATGAACAAGGACAAATGATTCACACGACGAGTCACAATGACTAATGAACTAGGACAAATGATTCACACAACGAGTCACAACGACTAATGAATAAAGACAAATGGTTCGCACAACGAGTCATAATGTGTAATTAACTAGGACAAATGATTCACACAAAGAGTCACAATAACTAATAAACAACGACAAATAATTCATACAACGAGTCACAAGGACTAATGAACAAGGACAAATGATTCACACGAAGAGTCATAATGACTAATGAACTAGGACAAATGATTCACACAAAAAGTCAAAATGACTAATAAACAAGGACAAATGGTTCACACAAGGAGTCACAAGGACTAATGAACAAGGACAAATGATTCACACAACGAGTCACAATGACTATAAAACAAGGACAAAGGGTTCACACAACGAGTCACAAGGACTAATGAACAAGGACAAATGATTCACACAACGAGTCACAATAACTAATGTACTAGGACAAATGATTCACACAAAGAGTCAAAATGACTAATGAACAAGGACAAATGATTCACACAACGAGTCACAATGAGTAATTAACTAGGATAAAGGATTCACACAAAGAGTCACAATAACTAATGAACATTGACAAATGGTTCACACAACGAGTCACAATGGGTAATTAACTAGGACAAATGATTCACACAAAGAGTCATAATAACTAATGAACAAGGACAAATGATTCACACAACGAGTCACAATGGCTAATGAACAAGGACAAATGATTCACACGACGAGTCACAATGACTAATGAACTAGGACAAATGATTCACACAAAGAGTCACAACGACTAATGAATAAAGACAAATGGTTCGCACAACTAGTCACAATGTGTAATTAACAAGGACAAATTATTCACACAAAGAGTCACAATAACTAATGAACAAGGACAAATGATTCACACACAGAGTCGCAATGACTAATAAACAAGGACAAATGGTTTACACAACGAGTCACAAGGACTAATGAACGAGGACAAATTATTCACACGACGAGTCACAATGACTAATGAACTAGGATAAATGCTTTACACAAAGAGTCACAACGACTAATGAATAAAGACAAATGGTTCGCACAACGAGTCATAATGTGTAATTTAACTAGGACAAATGATTCACACAAAGAGTCACAATAACTAATAAACAACGACAAATAATTCATACAACGAGTCACAAGGACTAATGAACAAGGACAAATGATTCACACGAAGAGTCATAATGACTAATGAACTAGGACAAATGATTCACACAAAAAGTCACAATGACTAATAAACAAGGACAAATGGTTCACACAAGGAGTCACAAGGACTAATGAACAAGGACAAATGATTCACACAACGAGTCACAATGACTATAAAACAAGGACAAAGGGTTCACACAACGAGTCACAAGGACTAATGAACAACGACAAATGATTCACATGACTAATGTACTAGGACAAATGATTCACACAAAGAGTCAAAATGACTAATGAACAAGGACAAATGATTCACACAACGAGTCACAATGAGTAATTAACTAGGATAAAGGATTCACACAAAGAGTCACAATAACTAATGAACATTGACAAATGGTTCACACAACGAGTCACAATGGGTAATTAACTAGGACAAATGATTCACGCAAAGAGTCATAATAACTAATGAACAAGGACAAATGATTCACACAACGAGTCACAATGGCTAATGAACAAGGACAAATGATTCACACGACGAGTCACAATGACTAATGAACTAGGACAAATGATTCACACAAAGAGTCACAACGACTAATAAACAAGGATAAATGGTTCACTCAACGAGTCACAAGGACTAATGAACAAGGACAAATGATTCACACAATGAGTTACAATGGCTAATGAACAAGGACAAATGATTCAGACGACGAGTCACAATGACTAATGAACTAGGACAAATGATTCACACAAAGAGTCACAACGACTAATAAACAAGGACAAATGGTTCACACAACGAGTCACGAGGACTAATGAACAAGGACAAATGATTCACACAACGAGTCACAATGACTAATGAACTAGGACAAATGATTCACACAAAGAGTCACAATGACTAATAAACAAGGACAAATGGTTCACACAACGAGTCACAAGGACTAATGAACAAGGAGAAATGGTTCACACAACGAGTAACAAGGACTAATGAACAAGGACAAATGATTCACACGAAGAGTCACAATGACTAATGAACTAGGACAAATGATTCACACACAGAGTCGCAATGACTAATAAACAAGGACAAATGGTTCACACAACGAGTCACAAGGACTAATGAACAAGGACAAATGATTCACACAACGAGTCACAATGACTAATGAACTAGGACAAATGCTTCACACAAAGAGTCACAACGACTAATGAATAAAGACAAATGGTTCGCACAACGAGTCATAATGTGTAAATAACTAGGACAAATGATTCACACAAAGAGTCACAGTAACTAATAAACAAAGACAAATAATTCATACAACGAGTCACAAGGACTAATGAACAAGGACAAATGATTCACACGAAGAGTCACAATGACTAATGAACTAGGACAAATGATTCACACAAAAAGTCACAATGACTAATAAACAAGGACAAATGGTTCAAACAAGGAGTCACAAGGACTAATGAACAAGGACAAATGATTCACACAACGAGTCACAATGACTTATGTACTAGTACAAATGATTCACACAAAGAGTCAAAATGACTAATGAACAAGGACAAATGATTCACACAACGAGTCACAATGAGTAATTAACTAGGATAAAGGATTCACACAAAGAGTCACAATAACTAATGAACATTGACAAATGGTTCACACAACGAGTCACAATGGGTAATTAACTAGGACAAATTATTCACACAAAGAGTCATAATAACTAATGAACAAGGACAAATGATTTACACAAAGAGTCACAATGGCTAATGAACAAGGACAAATGATTCACACGACGAGTCACAATGACTAATGAACTAGGACAAATGATTCACACAAAGAGTCACAACGACTAATAAACAAAGACAAATGGTTCACACAACGAGTCACAAGGACTAATGAACAAGGACAAATGATTCACACGACGAGTCACAAAGACTAATGAACTAGGACAAATGATTCACACAAAGAGTCACAATGACTAATAAACAAGGACAAATGGTTCACACAACGAGTCAAAAGGACTAATGAACAAGGACGAATGATTCACACGACGAGCCACAATGACTAATGAACTAGGACAAATGATTCACACAAAGAGTCACAATGACTAATAAACAAGGACATATTGTTCACACAACGAGTCACAAGGACTAATGAACAAGGACAAATGATTCACACAACGAGTCACAAGGACTAATGAACAAGGACAAATGATTCACACGACGAGTCACAATGACTAATGAACTAGGACAAATGATTCACACAACGAGTCACAACGACTAATGAATAAAGACAAATGGTTCGCACAACGAGTCATAATGTGTAATTAACTAGGACAAATGATTCACACAAAGAGTCACAATAACTAATAAACAACGACAAATAATTCATACAACGAGTCACAAGGACTAATGAACAAGGACAAATGATTCACACGAAGAGTCATAATGACTAATGAACTAGGACAAATGATTCACACAAAAAGTCACAATGACTAATAAACAAGGACAAATGGTTCACACAAGGAGTCACAAGGACTAATGAACAAGGACAAATGATTCACACAACGAGTCACAATGACTATAAAACAAGGACAAAGGGTTCACACAACGAGTCACAAGGACTAATGAACAAGGACAAATGATTCACACAACGAGTCACAATGACTAATGTACTAGGACAAATGATTCACACAAAGAGTCAAAATGACTAATGAACAAGGACAAATGATTCACACAACGAGTCACAATGAGTAATTAACTAGGATAAAGGATTCACACAAAGAGTCACAATAACTAATGAACATTGACAAATGGTTCACACAACGAGTCACAATGGGTAATTAACTAGGACAAATGATTCACACAAAGAGTCATAATAACTAATGAACAAGGACAAATGATTCACACAACGAGTCACAATGGCTAATGAACAAGGACAAATGATTCACACGACGAGTCACAATGACTAATGAACTAGGACAAATGATTCACACAAAGAGTCACAACGACTAATAAACAAGGACAAATGGTTCACACAACGAGTCACAAGGACTAATGAACAAGGACAAATGATTCACACAACGAGTCATAATGACTAATGAACTAGGACAAATGATTCACACAAAGAGTCACAATGACAAATAAAGAAGGACAAATGGTTCACACAACGAGTCAAAAGGACTAATGAACAAGGACGAATGATTCACACGACGAGCCACAATGACTAATGAACTAGGACAAATGATTCACACAAAGAGTCACAGTGACTAATAAACAAGGACAAATTGTTCACACAACGAGTCACAAGGACTAATGAACAAGGACAAATGATGCACACAACGAGTCACAAGGACTAATGAACAAGGACAAATGATTCACACGACGAGTCACAATGACTAATGAACTAGGACAAATGATTCACACAAAGAGTCACAATGACTAATAAACAAGGACATATTGTTCACACAACGAGTCACAAGGACTAATGAACAAGGACAAATGATTCACACAACGAGTCACAAGGACTAATGAACAAGGACAAATGATTCACACGACGAGTCACAATGACTAATGAACTAGGACAAATGATTCACACAACGAGTCACAACGACTAATGAATAAAGACAAATGGTTCGCACAACGAGTCATAATGTGTAATTAACTAGGACAAATGATTCACACAAAGAGTCACAATAACTAATAAACAACGACAAATAATTCATACAACGAGTCACAAGGACTAATGGACAAGGACAAATGATTCACACGAAGAGTCATAATGACTAATGAACTAGGACAAATGATTCACACAAAAAGTCACAATGACTAATAAACAAGGACAAATGGTTCACACAAGGAGTCACAAGGACTAATGAACAAGGACAAATGATTCACACAACGAGTCACAATGACTATAAAACAAGGACAAAGGGTTCACACAACGAGTCACAAGGACTAATGAACAAGGACAAATGATTCACACAACGAGTCACAATGACTAATGTACTAGGACAAATGATTCACACAAAGAGTCAAAATGACTAATGAACAAGGACAAATGATTCACACAACGAGTCACAATGAGTAATTAACTAGGATAAAGGATTCACACAAAGAGTCACAATAACTAATGAACATTGACAAATGGTTCACACAACGAGTCACAATGGGTAATTAACTAGGACAAATGATTCACACAAAGAGTCATAATAACTAATGAACAAGGACAAATGATTCACACAACGAGTCACAATGGCTAATGAACAAGGACAAATGATTCACACGACGAGTCACAATGACTAATGAACTAGGACAAATGATTCACACAAAGAGTCACAACGACTAATAAACAAGGACAAATGGTTCACACAACGAGTCACAAGGACTAATGAACAAGGACAAATGATTCACACGACGAGTCACAATGACTAATGAACTAGGACAAATGATTCACACAAAGAGTCACAATGACAAATAAAGAAGGACAAATGGTTCACACAACGAGTCAAAAGGACTAATGAACAAGGACGAATGATTCACACGACGAGCCACAATGACTAATGAACTAGGACAAATGATTCACACAAAGAGTCACAGTGACTAATAAACAAGGACAAATTGTTCACACAACGAGTCACAAGGACTAATGAACAAGGACAAATGATGCACACAACGAGTCACAAGGACTAATGAACAAGGACAAATGATTCACACGACGAGTCACAATGACTAATGAACTAGGACAAATGATTCACACAACGAGTCACAACGACTAATGAATAAAGACAAATGGTTCGCACAACTAGTCAAAATGTGTAATTAACTAGGACAAATTATTCACACAAAGAGTCAAAATAACTAATGAACAAGGACAAATGATTCACACAATGAGTTACAATGGCTAATGAACAAGGACAAATGATTCACACGACGAGTCACAATGACTAATGAACTAGGACAAATGATTCACACAAAGAGTCACAATGACTAATAAACAAGGACAAATGGTTCACACAACGAGTCAAAAGGACTAATGAACAAGGATGAATGATTCACACGACGAGCCACAATGACTAATGAACTAGGTCAAATGATTCACACAAAGAGTCCCAATGACTAATAAACAAGGACAAATTGTTAACACAACGAGCCACAAGGACTAATGAACAAGGACAAATGATTCACACAACGAGTCACAAGGACTAATGAACAAGGACAAATGATTCCCACGACGAGTCACAATGACTAATGAACTAGGACAAATGATTCACACAACGAGTCACAACGACTAATGAATAAAGACAAATGGTTCGCACAACTAGTCATAATGTGTAATTAACTAGGACAAATAATTCACACAAAGAGTCACAATAACTAATGAACAAGGACAAATAATTCACACAAAGAGTCACAATAACTAATGAACAAGGACAAATGATTCACACAATGAGTTACAATAGCTAATGAACAAGGACAAATGATTCACACGACGAGTCACAATGACTAATGAACTAGGACAAATGATTCACACAAAGAGTCACAACGACTAATAAACAAGGACAAATAATTCAAACAACGAGTCACAAGGACTAATGAACAAGGACAAATGATTCACACAACGAGTCACATTGACTAATGAACTAGGACAAAGAGTCACAATGACTAATAAACAAGGACAAATGGTTCACACAACGAGTCACAAGGACTAAGGAACAAGGACAAATGATTCACACAACGAGTCACAATGACTAATGAACAAGGACAAATGGTTCACACAACGAGTAACAAGGACTAATGAACAAGGACAAATGATTCACACGAAGAGTCACAATGACTAATGAACTAGGACAAATGATTCACACACAGAGTCGCAATGAATAATAAACAAGGACAAATGGTTCACACAACGAGTCACAAGGACTAATGAACAAGGACAAATGATTCACACGACGAGTCACAATGACTAATGAACTAGGACAAATGCTTCACACAAAGAGTCACAACGACTAATGAATAAAGACAAATGGTTCGCACAACGAGTCATAATGTGTAATTAACTAGGACAAATGATTCACACAAAGAGTCACAATAACTAATAAAAAACGACAAATAATTCATACAGCGAGTCACAAGGACTAATGAATAAGGACAAATGATTCACACGAAGAGTCACAATGACTAATGAACTAGGACAAATGATTCACACAAAAAGTCACAAACAAGGACAAATGGTTCACACAAGGAGTCACAAGGACTAATGAACAAGGACAAATGATTCACACAACGAGTCACAATGACTATAAAACAAGGACAAAGGGTTCACACAACGAGTCACAAGGACTAATGAACAAGGACAAATGATTTACACAACGAGTCACAATGACTAATGTACTAGGACAAATGATTCACACAAAGAGTCAAAATGATTAATGAGCAAGGACAAATGATTCACACAACGAGTCACAATGAGTAATTAACTAGGATAAAGGATTCACACAAAGAGTCACAATAACTAATGAACATTGACAAATGGTTCACACAACGAGTCACAATGGGTAATTAACTAGGACAAAAGATTCACACAAAGAGTCATAATAACTAATGAACAAGGACAAATGATTTACACAACGAGTCACAATGGCTAATGAACAAGGACAAATGATTCACAGGACGAGTCACAATGACTAATGAACTAGGACAAATGATTCACACAAAGAGTCACAACGACTAATAAAGAAGGACAAATGGTTCACACAACGAGTCACAAGGACTAATGAACAAGGACAAATGATTCACACGACGAGTCACAATGACTAATGAACTAGGACAAATGATTCACACAAAGAGTCACAATGACTAATAAACAAGGACAAATGGTTCACACAACGAGTCAAAAGGACTAATGAACAAGGACGAATGATTCAGACGATGAGCCACAATGACTAATGAACTAGGACAAATGATTCACACAAAGAGTCACAATGACTAATAAACAAGGACAAATTGTTCGAACAAGGGCAAATGATTCACACAACGAGTCACAAGGACTAATGAACAAGGGCAAATGATTCACACAACGAGTCACAAGGACTAATGAACAAGGACAAATGATTCACACGACGAGTCACAATGACTAATGAACTTGGACAAATGATTCACACAACGAGTCACAACGACTAATGAGTAAAGACAAATGGTTCGCACAACTAGTCATAATGTGTAATTAACTAGGACAAATTATTCACACAAAGAGTCACAATAACTAAAGAACAAGGACAAATGATTCACACAATGAGTTACAATGGCTAATGAACAAGGACAAATGATTCACACGACGAGTCACAATGACTAATGAACTAGGACAAATGATTCACACAAAGAGTCACAGCGACTAATAAACAAGGACAAATGGTTCACACAACGAGTCACAAGGACTAATGAACAAGGACAAATGATTCACACAACGAGTCACAATGACTAATGAACTAGGACAAATGATTCACACAAAGAGTCACAATGACTAATAAACAAGGACAAATGGTTCACACAACGAGTCACAAGGACTAAGGAACAAGGACAAATGATTCACACAACGAGTCACAATGACTAATGAACAAGGACAAATGGTTCACACAACGAGTAACAAGGACTAATGAACAAGGACAAATGATTCACACGAAGAGTCACAATGACTAATGAACTAGGACAAATGATTTACACACAGAGTCGCAATGACTAATAAACAAGGACAAATGGTTCACACAACGAGTCACAAGGACTAATGAACAAGGACAAATGATTCACATGACGAGTCACAATTGACTAATGAACTAGAACAAATGCTTCACACAAAGAGTCACAACGACTAATGAATAAAGACAAATGGTTCGCACAACGTGTCATAATGTGTAATTAACTAGGACAAATGATTCACACAAAGAGTCACAATAACTAATAAACAACGACAAATAATTCATACAACGAGTCACAAGGACTAATGAACAAGGACAAATGATTCACACGACGAGTCACAATTGACTAATGAACTAGGACAAATGCTTCACACAAAGAGTCACAACGACTAAAGAATAAAGACAAATGGTTCGCACAACGAGTCATAATGTGTAATTAACTAGGACAAATGATTCACACAAAGAGTCACAATAACTAATAAACAACGACAAATAATTCATACAACGAGTCACAAGGACTAATGAACAAGGACAAATGATTCACACGACGAGTCACAATGACTAATGAACTAGGACAAATGATTCACACAAAAAGTCACAATGACTAATAAACAAGGACAAATGGTTCACACAAGGAGTCACAAGGACTAATGAACAAGGACAAATGATTCACACAACGAGTCACAATGACTATAAAACAAGGACAAAGGGTTCACACAACGAGTCACAAGGACTAGTGAACAAGGACAAATGATTTACACAACGAGTCACAATGACTAATGTACTAAGACAAATGATTCACACAAAGAGTCAAAATGACTAATGAACAAGGACAAATGATTCACACAGCGAGTCACAATGAGTAATTAACTAGGATAAAGGATTCACACAAAGAGTCACAATAACTAATGAACATTGACAAATGGTTCACACAACGAGTCACAATGGGTAATTAACTAGGACAAATGATTCACACAAAGAGTCATAATAACTAATGAACAAGGACAAATGATTCACACAACGAGTCACAATGGCTAATGAACAAGGACAAATGATTCACACGACGAGTCACAATGACTAATGAACTAGGACAAATGATTCACACAAAGAGTCACAACGACTAATAAAGAAGGACAAATGGTTCACACAACGAATCACAAGGACTAATGAACAAGGACAAATGATTCACACGACGAGTCACAATGACTAATGAACTAGGACAAATGATTCACACAAAGAGTCACAATGACTAATAAATAAGGACAAATGGTTCACACAACGAGTCAAAAGGACTAATGAACAAGGACGAATGATTTACACGACGAGTCACAATGACTAATGAACTAGGACAAATGATTCACATATCGAGTCACAACGACTAATAAATAAAGACAAATGGTTCGCACAACTAGTCATAATGTGTAATTAACTACGACAAATTATTCACACAAAGAGTGACAATAACTAATGAACAAGGACAAATGATTCACACAATGAGTTACAATGGCTAATGAACAAGGACAAATGATTCACACGACGAGTCACAATGACTAATGAACTAGGACAAATGATTCACACAAAGAGTCACAACGACTAATAAACAAGGACAAATGGTTCACACAACGAGTCACAAGGACTAAGGAACAAGGACAAATGATTCACACAACGAGTCACAATGACTAATGAACTAGGACAAATGATTCACACAAAGAGTCACAATGACTAATAAACAAGGACAAATGGTTCACACAACGAGTCACAAGGACAAAGGAACAAGGACAAATGATTCACACAACGAGTCACAATGACTAATGAACCAGGACAAATGGTTCACACAACGAGTAACAAGGACTAATGAACAAGGACAAATGATTCACACGAAGAGTCACAATGACTAATGAACTAGGACAAATGATTCACACACAGAGTCGCAATGACTAATAAACAAGGACAAATGGTTCACACAACGAGTCACAAAGACTAATGAATAAGGACAAAAGATTCACACGACGAGTCACAATGACTAATGAACTAGGACAAATGCTTCACACAAAGAGTCACAACGACTAATGAATAAAGACAAATGGTTCGCACAACGAGTCATAATGTGTAATTAACTAGGACAAATGATTCACACAAAGAGTCACAATAACTAATAAACAACGACAAATAATTCATACAACGAGTCACAAGGACTAATGAACAAGGACAAATGATTCACACGACGAGTCACAATGACTAATGAACTAGGACAAATGGTTCACACAACGAGTAACAAAGACTAATGAACAAGGACAAATGATTCACACGAAGAGTCACAATGACTAATGAACTAGGACAAATGATTCACACACAGAGTCGCAATGACTAATAAACAAGGACAAATGGTTCACACAACGAGTCACAAGGAGCAATGAACAAGGACAAATGATTCACACGACGAGTCACAATACTAATGAACTAGGACAAATGCTTCACACAAAGAGTCACAACGACTAATGAATAAAGACAAATGGTTCGCACAACGAGTCATAATGTGTAATTAACTAGGACAAATGATTCACACAAAGAGTCACAATAACTAATAAACAACGACAAATAATTCATACAACGAGTCACAAGGACTAATGAACAAGGACAAATGATTCACACGACGAGTCACAATGACTAATGAACTAGGACAAATGATTCACACAAAAAGTCACAATGACTAATAAACAAGGACAAATGGTTCACACAAGGAGTCACAAGGACTAATGAACAAGGACAAATGATTCACACAACGAGTCACAATGACTATAAAACAAGGACAAAGGGTTCACACAACGAGTCACAAGGACTAGTGAACAAGGACAAATGATTTACACAACGAGTCACAATGACTAATGTACTAAGACAAATGATTCACACAAAGAGTCAAAATGACTAATGAACAAGGACAAATGATTCACACAGCGAGTCACAATGAGTAATTAACTAGGATAAAGGATTCACACAAAGAGTCACAATAACTAATGAACATTGACAAATGGTTCACACAACGAGTCACAATGGGTAATTAACTAGGACAAATGATTCACACAAAGAGTCATAATAACTAATGAACAAGGACAAATGATTCACACAACGAGTCACAATGGCTAATGAACAAGGACAAATGATTCACACGACGAGTCACAATGACTAATGAACTAGGACAAATGATTCACACAAAGAGTCACAACGACTAATAAAGAAGGACAAATGGTTCACACAACGAATCACAAGGACTAATGAACAAGGACAAATGATTCACACGACGAGTCACAATGACTAATGAACTAGGACAAATGATTCACACAAAGAGTCACAATGACTAATAAATAAGGACAAATGGTTCACACAACGAGTCAAAAGGACTAATGAACAAGGACGAATGATTTACACGACGAGTCACAATGACTAATGAACTAGGACAAATGATTCACATATCGAGTCACAACGACTAATAAATAAAGACAAATGGTTCGCACAACTAGTCATAATGTGTAATTAACTACGACAAATTATTCACACAAAGAGTGACAATAACTAATGAACAAGGACAAATGATTCACACAATGAGTTACAATGGCTAATGAACAAGGACAAATGATTCACACGACGAGTCACAATGACTAATGAACTAGGACAAATGATTCACACAAAGAGTCACAACGACTAATAAACAAGGACAAATGGTTCACACAACGAGTCACAAGGACTAAGGAACAAGGACAAATGATTCACACAACGAGTCACAATGACTAATGAACTAGGACAAATGATTCACACAAAGAGTCACAATGACTAATAAACAAGGACAAATGGTTCACACAACGAGTCACAAGGACAAAGGAACAAGGACAAATGATTCACACAACGAGTCACAATGACTAATGAACCAGGACAAATGGTTCACACAACGAGTAACAAGGACTAATGAACAAGGACAAATGATTCACACGAAGAGTCACAATGACTAATGAACTAGGACAAATGATTCACACACAGAGTCGCAATGACTAATAAACAAGGACAAATGGTTCACACAACGAGTCACAAAGACTAATGAATAAGGACAAAAGATTCACACGACGAGTCACAATGACTAATGAACTAGGACAAATGCTTCACACAAAGAGTCACAACGACTAATGAATAAAGACAAATGGTTCGCACAACGAGTCATAATGTGTAATTAACTAGGACAAATGATTCACACAAAGAGTCACAATAACTAATAAACAACGACAAATAATTCATACAACGAGTCACAAGGACTAATGAACAAGGACAAATGATTCACACGACGAGTCACAATGACTAATGAACTAGGACAAATGGTTCACACAACGAGTAACAAAGACTAATGAACAAGGACAAATGATTCACACGAAGAGTCACAATGACTAATGAACTAGGACAAATGATTCACACACGTAGTCGCAATGACTAATAAACAAGGACAAATGGTTCACACAACGAGTCACAAGGAGCAATGAACAAGGACAAATGATTCACACGACGAGTCACAATACTAATGAACTAGGACAAATGCTTCACACAAAGAGTCACAACGACTAATGAATAAAGACAAATGGTTCGCACAACGAGTCATAATGTGTAATTAACTAGGACAAATGATTCACACAAAGAGTCACAATAACTAATAAACAACGACAAATAATTCATACAACGAGTCACAAGGACTAATGAACAAGGACAAATGATTCACACGACGAGTCACAATGACTAATGAACTAGGACAAATGATTCACACAAAAAGTCACAATGACTAATAAACAAGGACAAATGGTTCACACAAGGAGTCACAAGGACTAATGAACAAGGACAAATGATTCACACAACGAGTCACAATGACTATAAAACAAGGACAAAGGGTTCACACAACGAGTCACAAGGACTAGTGAACAAGGACAAATGATTTACACAACGAGTCACAATGACTAATGTACTAAGACAAATGATTCACACAAAGAGTCAAAATGACTAATGAACAAGGACAAATGATTCACACAAAGAGTCACAATGAGTAATTAACTAGGATAAAGGATTCACACAAAGAGTCACAATAACTAATGAACATTGACAAATGGTTCACACAACGAGTCACAATGGGTAATTAACTAGGACAAATGATTCACACAAAGAGTCATAATAACTAATGAACAAGGACAAATGATTCACACAACGAGTCACAATGGCTAATGAACAAGGACAAATGATTCACACGACGAGTCACAATGACTAATGAACTAGGACAAATGATTCACACAAAGAGTCACAACGACTAATAAAGAAGGACAAATGGTTCACACAACGAATCACAAGGACTAATGAACAAGGACAAATGATTCACACGACGAGTCACAATGACTAATGAACTAGGACAAATGATTCACACAAAGAGTCACAATGACTAATAAATAAGGACAAATGGTTCACACAACGAGTCAAAAGGACTAATGAACAAGGACGAATGATTTACACGACGAGTCACAATGACTAATGAACTAGGACAAATGATTCACATATCGAGTCACAACGACTAATAAATAAAGACAAATGGTTCGCACAACTAGTCATAATGTGTAATTAACTACGACAAATTATTCACACAAAGAGTGACAATAACTAATGAACAAGGACAAATGATTCACACAATGAGTTACAATGGCTAATGAACAAGGACAAATGATTCACACGACGAGTCACAATGACTAATGAACTAGGACAAATGATTCACACAAAGAGTCACAACGACTAATAAACAAGGACAAATGGTTCACACAACGAGTCACAAGGACTAAGGAACAAGGACAAATGATTCACACAACGAGTCACAATGACTAATGAACTAGGACAAATGATTCACACAAAGAGTCACAATGACTAATAAACAAGGACAAATGGTTCACACAACGAGTCACAAGGACAAAGGAACAAGGACAAATGATTCACACAACGAGTCACAATGACTAATGAACCAGGACAAATGGTTCACACAACGAGTAACAAGGACTAATGAACAAGGACAAATGATTCACACGAAGAGTCACAATGACTAATGAACTAGGACAAATGATTCACACACAGAGTCGCAATGACTAATAAACAAGGACAAATGGTTCACACAACGAGTCACAAAGACTAATGAATAAGGACAAAAGATTCACACGACGAGTCACAATGACTAATGAACTAGGACAAATGCTTCACACAAAGAGTCACAACGACTAATGAATAAAGACAAATGGTTCGCACAACGAGTCATAATGTGTAATTAACTAGGACAAATGATTCACACAAAGAGTCACAATAACTAATAAACAACGACAAATAATTCATACAACGAGTCACAAGGACTAATGAACAAGGACAAATGATTCACACGACGAGTCACAATGACTAATGAACTAGGACAAATGGTTCACACAACGAGTAACAAAGACTAATGAACAAGGACAAATGATTCACACGAAGAGTCACAATGACTAATGAACTAGGACAAATGATTCACACACAGAGTCGCAATGACTAATAAACAAGGACAAATGGTTCACACAACGAGTCACAAGGAGCAATGAACAAGGACAAATGATTCACACGACGAGTCACAATACTAATGAACTAGGACAAATGCTTCACACAAAGAGTCACAACGACTAATGAATAAAGACAAATGGTTCGCACAACGAGTCATAATGTGTAATTAACTAGGACAAATGATTCACACAAAGAGTCACAATAACTAATAAACAACGACAAATAATTCATACAACGAGTCACAAGGACTAATGAACAAGGACAAATGATTCACACGACGAGTCACAATGACTAATGAACTAGGACAAATGATTCACACAAAAAGTCACAATGACTAATAAACAAGGACAAATGGTTCACACAAGGAGTCACAAGGACTAATGAACAAGGAAAAATGATTCACACAACGAGTCACAATGACTATAAAACAAGGACAAAGGGTTCACACAACGAGTCACAAGGACTAGTGAACAAGGACAAATGATTTACACAACGAGTCACAATGACTAATGTACTAGGACAAATGATTCACACAAAGAGTCAAAATGACTAATGAACAAGGACAAATGATTCACACAGCGAGTCACAATGAGTAATTAACTAGGATAAAGGATTCACACAAAGAGTCACAATAACTAATGAACATTGACAAATGGTTCACACAACGAGTCACAATGGGTAATTAACTAGGACAAATGATTCACACAAAGAGTCATAATAACTAATGAACAAGGACAAATGATTCACACAACGAGTCACAATGGCTAATGAACAAGGACAAATGATTCACACGACGAGTCACAATGACTAATGAACTAGGACAAATGATTCACACAAAGAGTCACAACGACTAATAAAGAAGGACAAATGGTTCACACAACGAGTCACAAGGACTAATGAACAAGGACAAATGATTCACACGACGAGTCACAATGACTAATGAACTAGGACAAATGATTCACACAAAGAGTCACAATGACTAATAAACAAGGACAAATGGTTCACACAACGAGTCAAAAGGACTAATGAACAAGGACGAATGATTTACACGACGAGTCACAATGACTAATGAACTAGGACAAATGATTCACATAACGAGTCACAACGACTAATAAATAAAGACAAATGGTTCGCACAACTAGTCATAATGTGTAATTAACTACGACAAATTATTCACACAAAGAGTGACAATAACTAATGAACAAGGACAAATGATTCACACAATGAGTTACAATGGCTAATGAACAAGGACAAATGATTGACACGACGAGTCACAATGACTAATGAACTAGGACAAATGATTCACACAAAGAGTCACAACGACTAATAAACAAGGACAAATGGTTCACACAACGAGTCACAAGGACTAAGGAACAAGGACAAATGATTCACACAACGAGTCACAATGACTAATGAACTAGGACAAATGATTCACACAAAGAGTCACAATGACTAATAAACAAGGACAAATGGTTCACACAACGAGTCACAAGGACAAAGGAACAAGGACAAATGATTCACACAACGAGTCACAATGACTAATGAACCAGGACAAATGGTTCACACAACGAGTAACAAGGACTAATGAACAAGGACAAATGATTCACACGAAGAGTCACAATGACTAATGAACTAGGACAAATGATTCACACACAGAGTCGCAATGACTAATAAACAAGGACAAATGGTTCACACAACGAGTCACAAAGACTAATGAACAAGGACAAAAGATTCACACGACGAGTCACAATGACTAATGAACTAGGACAAATGCTTCACACAAAGAGTCACAACGACTAATGAATAAAGACAAATGGTTCGCACAACGAGTCATAATGTGTAATTAACTAGGACAAATGATTCACAAAAAGATTCACAATAACTAATAAACAACGACAAATAATTCATACAACGAGTCACAAGGACTAATGAACAAGGACAAATGATTCACACGACGAGTCACAATGACTAATGAACTAGGACAAATGATTCACACAAAAAGTCACAATGACTAATAAACAAGGACAAATGGTTCACACAAGGAGTCACAAGGACTAATGAACAAGGACAAATGATTCACACAACGAGTCACAATGACTGTAAAACAAGGACAAAGGGTTCACACAACGAGTCATAATGACTAATGAACAAGGACAAATGATTCACACAACGAGTCACAATGACTAATGTACTAGGACAAATGATTCACACAAAGAGTCAAAATGACTAATGAACAAGGACAAATGATTCACACAACGAGTCACAATGACTATAAAACAAGGACAAATGGTTCACACAAGGAGTCACAAGGACTAATGAACAAGGACAAATGATTCACACAACGAGTTACAATGACTATAAAACAAGGACAAAGGGTTCACACAACGAGTCACAAGGACTAATGAACAAGGACAAATGATTCACACAACGAGTCACAATGACTAATGTACTAGGACAAATGACTCACACAAAGAGTCACAATGAGTAATTAACTAGGATAAAGGATTCACACAAAGAGTCATAATAACTAATGAACATTGACAAATGGTTCACACAACGAGTCACAATGGGTAATTAACTAGGACAAATGATTCACACAAAGAGTCATAATAACTAATGAACAAGGACAAATGATTCACACAACGAGTCACAATGGCTAATGAACAAGGACAAATGATTCACACGACGAGTCACAATGACTAATGAACTAGGACAAATGATTCACACAAAGAGTCACAACGATTAATAAACAAGGATAAATGGTTCACACAACGAGTCACAAGGACTAATGAACAAGGACAAATGATTCACACGACGAGTCACAATGACTAATGAACTAGGACAAATGATTCACACAAAGAGTCACAATAACTAATAAATAAGGACAAAGGGTTCACACAACGAGTCAAAAGGACTAATGAACAAGGACGAATGATTCACACGACGAGCCACAATGACTAATGAACTAGGACAAATGATTCACACAAAGAGTCACAATGACTAATAAACAAGGATAAATTGTTAACACAACGAGTCACAAGGACTAATGTACAAGGACAAATGATTCACACAACGAGTCACAAGGACTAATGAACAAGGACAAATGATTCACACGACGAGTCACAATGACTAATGAATTAGGACAAATGATTCACACAACGAGTCACAACGACTAATGAATAAAGACAAATGGTTCGCACAACTAGTCATAATGTGTAATTAACTCGGACAAATAATTCACACAAAGAGTCACAATAACTAATGAACAAGGACAAATTATTCACACAAAGAGTCACAATAACTAATGAACAAGGACAAATGATTCACACAATGAGTTACAATGGCTAATGAACAAGGACAAATCATTCACACGACGAGTCACAATGACTAATGAACTAGGACAAATGATTCACACAAAGAGTCACAACGACTAATAAACAAGGACAAATAATTCACACAACGAGTCACAAGGACTAATGAACAAGGACAAATGATTCACACAACGAGTCACAATGACTAATCAACTAGGACAAAGAGTCACAATGACTAATAAACAAGGACAAATGGTTCACACAACGAGTCACAAGGACAAAGGAACAAGGACAAATGATTCACACAACGAGTCACAATGACTAATGAACAAGGACAAATGGTTCACACAACGAGTAACAAAGACTAATGAACAAGGACAAATGATTCACACGAAGAGTCACAATGACTAATGAACTAGGACAAATGATTCACACACAGAGTCGCAATGACTAATAAACAAGGACAAATGGTTCACACAACGAGTCACAAGGACTAATGAACAAGGACAAATGATTCACACGACGAGTCACAATGACTAATGAACTAGGACAAATGCTTCACACAAAGAGTCACAACGACTAATGAATAAAGACAAATGGTTCGCACAACGAGTCATAATGTGTAATTAACTAGGACAAATGATTCACACAAAGAGTCACAATAACTAATAAACAACGGCAAATAATTCATACAACGAGTCACAAGGACTAATGAATAAGGACAAATGATTCACACGAAGAGTCACAATGACTAATGAACTAGGACAAATGATTCACACAAAAAGTCACAAACAAGGACAAATGGTTCACACAAGGAGTCACAAGGACTAATGAACAAGGACAAATGATTCACACAACGAGTCATAATGACTATAAAACAAGGACAAAGGGTTCACACAACGAGTCACAAGGACTAATGAACAAGGACAAATGATTTACACATCGAGTCACAATGACTAATGTACTAGGACAAATGATTCACACAAAGAGTTAAAATGACTAATGAACAAGGACAAATGATTCACACAACGAGTCACAATGAGTAATTAACTAGGATATAGGATTCACACAAAGAGTCACAATAACTAATGAACATTGACAAATGGTTCACACAACGAGTCACAATGGGTAATTAACTAGGACAAATGATTCACAGAAAGAGTCATAATAACTAATGAACAAGGACAAATGATTCACACAACGAGTCACAATGGCTAATGAACGAGGACAAATGATTCACACGACGAGTCACAATGACTAATGAACTAGGACAAATGATTCACACAAAGAGTCACACCGACTAATAAACAAGGACAAATGGTTTACAAAACGAGTCACAAGGACTAATGAACAAGGACAAATGATTCACACGACGAGTCACAATGACTAATGAACTAGGACAAATGATTCACACAAAGAGTCACAATTGGAGTAAAACTCTTAGGACTTGATTTTTGGACATATAAGACTCGAAAACAAGAACTAACTTGGACAGAATTAGACTCAACAAAGGACTCGATTTGGACACTTAGATGGATTGTTTTAAGGACCAACAAGCTATATAAGGACACATTTAGAAGCTAAAAAACGATTCAACCAAAGCAAGGCACGAAACAGCCTGTTTTGGACGAATATAAGATCCTAAATAGCTTGATAACTTTGAAAGAAAGCAATGGAAATAAGATTGTAACTTAAATGCTTATGAACTAAACATTCAAATAACAATTCCCACAATAACTTAAGGCAACAAAACAGAAACTTTGGGACTGTTTTGACACAAAACAATAACAAGACTCGGGATCTGACTTGAGAAGATCACAAAGCAATCTCAAGACTCGGGATGTTGTTCAAGATCACAAAGCAAGAACTAATCCCCTTATGCACTTGGTCAGATCACAAAGCAAACCAAGATACACGACCCCAAACACTAAGTAATGGAGTTGTTCTAGCACTAAGCAAAGAACTAATCAAGGGTTTTGAGAAACCTCATAAAACTCATAATTTTCATTAACTCCAATCTGATTTTCTCATATGTCTAACTTGGTTTATATAGACCAAGGCTTACAATCTTGACCCTTGATTACAAGTTACATCTAAGGGCCACAAAATGAGCAGCTAAAAGGACATAAAAACAGCAGCCTAGGGCTCTTACAATGCTGAAATTGAAAATGACATAAAGCAAAGAAATGATAAAGTAAACTAATAGTCCAATCTTCCTTGTTTGTAGCTCAACTTCTAATTTATGATTATATGGACTGATTGGAGGCTTGTGGAACCGTGTATGACTCCTATTCAGCTCCCAAAAAGTCTCTTGAGCTTTGTTGGATCAAAAGAGGAAAGATTGATAGCGACATTTAGCTCATTGTTCAAAACCGGGTCCCCTTGTACCTTTGCTTTAGTTCTTCAAATAATTTCTGAATGGTAACCCTTGGAGATAAAAGATCCTACACAAAAAGATCCTAAACTCACCAAATATGTGAAATATGGCGGTTGGAGGCATGACTTCTTAGACGGAATTGAAGTTGGACCTCGATTGTTGGTGACGGTTCAAAACCGGGTTTGGAGAGCATCTTAGGAAATCAGACGCATTTTGGAGGAGGCATATATCTTAGCTCAGGACGAATATCAGGGCCCATGATAGCTCATTTGAAAGCTAAGGGAGCTAACTTTCACCTATAAAAAGAATCAACCTTAGACGTTGAGTAAATCTCGAGTTATTGAACTTTTAGTGCACGTAGGTCATGGGCTGTCCAGAAATGCGCAGTCTGTTTGCATCAGCCATATCTCAAGCTATAGACCTGATATGGAGGTGATTCAAAATCCATCGTTTTTCTAATATCCCAAGCTTTCTAATGACATAAGAATCATTATATTTGCATGAGTAAAACTTGAGATATAGAGCTTGGAAGTTAGACTTGATGTAATGACACTTCAAAAAGCGATGAAATGCATTCAATTGTGAACCGTTCCTTGGACTGTTTCTTTTGGCTTAAAAATGTATCACAATGCAACAAATTTTGTTGCAAACTCCCTTTCTTCAAAAGAATTTGCCCTCAAATTCTCAACATTGTCATCTTCAACCTCTTCACAATAAGACCACACACACCTCAAGAGATGGATTATCATGACTTCCTCCCGGATCATAGACCAGAATTGTGTATGGCAAGAGAGGTGTTGTTACTCTCTTGTCACCAAAGTTCTTGGACAAATCAGGCTCTAAGGATGTTTGAGGTTGCTCCTTACTCGGTTGGCATGCTCCCAAGATGTAGCTTTTGAAGCAAGAACCATGGCTGATGTAGGAGGTCGGATTTGGTACACTCGAGTATGGAACAACCCAAGACTCTCCTCTTGCTTTACCCTTGCTTGAATCCGAACAAGTCCCACCATTGAACATGATCATGGACTGTCCAAACTCCATGGTTTGAAGGCTAAGTAGTCCTTGGTCAACAATCACTTCTCTAGGCCCCAAATCAGTAGCTTGGTCATTGATGGCTCCATGGGTAAGGGTATAGCTACTCTTCTCCTCACTAGTAGGCTCATTTAATGAGTTGAAGGGGGTTTTTGTTTCAAGACATGGGTTCTCAAAGATAGCACTACATGAGCTATTCATTTTAGCATAAGTGCTCATGACCTTTGGCTCAAGGGACTTAGACTTAGGACAAGCAATGTTTAAGCATGGCATGACAATTCCTTGGTCTAAACTCTCCTCTATCCCAACTGTTTTGGTTACCCCTAAACATTCCCTTTTAGCTAAAGCCTTATGGTTTTCAGGCCTTGCTAAGCTCTTCTCCACACACAAAGCCAACTCAAGAAATTCACCATATGAATGCATCATTTCTAATTTAATCCTTCTAGCAATTTCAGATTTCAAGCCATTGTAAAATCTGATTCCCTTAAGAAAAGAACTTACTTCATTGTCATACACAAAGTGTAATTCCTCAAATAATCTAGCATACTCATGAACACTCAAGGAATTTTGTTTAAGGGTCTTAAGTTCAGCCAATAAATTATCCATGGTAGAAGAAGGTAGAAACTTTAATCTCATGTTCCTTTCAAGTTTAAACCAAGAACATATTCTACCCTTCCCTTCCATCCTCCTTGAAAATGTAAGAGTATTATACCATAACAAAGCAACACCCTTTAAAGAAGACACAACCAGTTTACACTTCTCTTTATCAGAAAAACACTTGTTCTCGAAATAGCATTCAACATCAAACAACCAAGACACAAATGCTCTACTGTTTTCACCATTAAAGGAGGGAAGTAATGGTGTGTTACCTTTGCTTCTAAGGGTAGGAGAGGAATTAGAACACTCATAGGGCAGGAGGTGTTCTCCTTGGTACAAATCAGGAGGTTTTGGTTCCCTTGGAACCCCATGGGTACTTGTTGCACTCCTTGTATGCACATCACCTTCATACCCTTTTGTTAGAGCTTGCAACTTCACCATAGCTGCTTCTAATGACTTGGAAATGGAACCAAGATCACAAGGTTTCATCGTTGAGCATGGAACATAGGATACAACACCAATAGCTACTGATTTTCCCATGAAAAATCAGAATCACAACAACTTAAGTAAAACTGATTTTCAAGAAACAAACCAAAGCTTTGAAAACCTCTCTTCACTCATTGGGTTATTTTTGTAGTTTTAGATGTAGTTAGGAAAGATGAACACTCAACCAAAGCTCTGATAACCAATTTGGAATAAAACTCTTAGGACTTGATTTTGGGACAAATAAGACTCGAAAACAAGAACTAACTTGGACAGAATTAGACTCAACAAAGGACTCGATTTGGACACTTAGATGGACTGTTTTAAGGACTAACAAACTATATAAGGACAGATTTAGAAGCTAATAAACGATTCAACCAAAGCAAGGCACGAAACAGCCTGTTTTGGACGAATATAAGATCCTAATTAGCTTGATAACTTTGAAAGAAAGCAATGGAAATAAGATTGTAACTTAAATGCTTATGAACTAAACATTCAAATAACAATTCCTACAAAGACTTAAGGCAACAAAATAGAAACTTTGGGACTATTTTGACACGAAAACAAGAACAAGTAACCGAGATATGACTTAAACTAGATCACGAAGCAGGTTTAAGCCTTGGAATTAAAAGATCCTACACAAAAACATCCTAAACTCACCAAAGATGTGAAATAGGGCGGTTGGAGGCATGACTTCTTAGACGGAATTGAAGTTGGACCTCGATTGTTGGTGACGGTTCAAAACCGGGTTTGGAGAGCATCTTAGGAAATCAGACGCATTTTGGAGGAAGCATATCTCTTAGATCAGGACGAATATCAGGGACCATGATAGCTCATTTGAAAGATAAGGGAGCTAACTTTCACCTCCAAAAAGAATCAACCTTAGACGTTGAGTAAATCTCGAGTTATTGAACTTTTAGTGCACGTAGGTCATGGGCTGTCCAGAAATGCGCAGTCTGTTTGCATCAGCCATATCTCAAGCTATAGACCTGATATGGAGGTGATTCAAAATCCATCGTTTTTCTAATATCCCAAGCTTTCTAATGACATAAGAATCATTGTATTTGCATGAGTAAAACTTGAGATATAGAGCTTGGAAGTTAGACTTGATGTAATGACACTTCAAAAAGCGATGAAATGCATTCAATTGTTAACCGTTCCTTGGACTGTTTCTTTTGGCTTAAAAATGAATCACAATGCAACAAATTTTGTTGCAACAATGACTAATAAACAAGGACAAATGGTTCACACAACGAGTCAAAAGGACTAATGAACAAGGACGAATGATTCACACGACGAGCCACAATGACTAATGAACTAGGACAAATGATTCACACAAAGAGTCACAATGACTAATAAATAAGGACAAATTGTTAACACAACGAGTTACAAGGACTAATGTACAAGGGCAAATGATTCACACAACGAGTCACAAGGACTAATGAACAAGGACAAATGATTCACACGACGAGTCACAATGACTAATGAACTAGGACAAATGATTCACACAACGAGTCACAACGACTAATGAATAAAGACAAATGGTTCGCACAACTAGTCATAATGTGTAATTAACTAGGACAAATAATTCACACAAAGAGTCACAATAACTAATGAACAAGGAAAAATGATTCACACAAAGAGTCACAATAACTAATGAACAAGGACAAATGATTCACACAATGAGTTACAATGGCTAATGAACAAGGACAAATGATTCACACGACGAGTCACAATGACTAATGAACTAGGACAAATGATTCACACAAAGAGTCACAACGACTAATAAACAAGGACAAATAATTCACACAACGAGTCACAAGGACTAATGAACAAGGACAAATGATTCACACAACGAGTCACAATGACTAATGAACTAGGACAAAGAGTCACAATGACTAATAAACAAGGACAAATGGTTCACACAACGAGTCACAAGGACTAAGGAACAAGGACAAATGATTCACACAACGAGTCACAATGACTAATGAACAAGGACAAATGGTTCACACAACGAGTAACAAGGACTAATGAACAAGGACAAATGATTCACACGAAGAGTCACAATGACTAATGAACTAGGACAAATGATTCACACACAGAGTCGCAATGACTAATAAACAAGGACAAATGGTTCACACAACGAGTCACAAGGACTAATGAACAAGGACAAATGATTCACACGACGAGTCACAATGACTAATGAACTAGGATAAATACTTCACACAAAGAGTCACAACGACTAATTAATAAAGACAAATGGTTCGCACAACGAGTCATAATGTGTAATTAACTAGGACAAATGATTCACACAAAGAGTCACAATAACTAATCAACAACGATAAATAATTCATACAACGAGTCACAAGGACTAATGAATAAGGACAAATGATTCACACGAAGAGTCACAATGACTAATGAACTAGGACAAATGATTCACACAAAAAGTCACAAACAAGGACAAATGGTTCACACAAGGAGTCACAAGGACTAATGAACAAGGACAAATGATTCACACAACGAGTCACAATGACTATAAAACAAGGACAAAGGGTTCACACAACGAGTCACAAGGACTAATGAACAAGGACAAATGATTTACACAACGAGTCACAATGACTAATGTACTAGGACAAATGATTCACACAAAGAGTCAAAATGACTAATTGATGCGTATAGCAGGACGCGATTAATAAACGACCTGATGCGAATCAATTTAGAGGACCAAGCAAAACCATGCCCAACTAATGCATATTCGCACACAAAAATTGGATGGGCTCAAATAAAAGAAAGGAAATATGTGCGATTAAAGCTCAAGACCCGCGAGAACCTCGATACCGTGTGGGAACAAGAGGAATACCGTGTGGGAACAAGAGAAAAGAGAGCAAGGTGGCGGCACCAAGGGGAGAGGAATTCCTACTTAGTTTTTTGCATTTTCAACCTAGTTTGAATAAAAGTTGACAAAAAGGTCTAGGTTGTAAGTTCTATGTATTCATTCATCCTAGAACTTACAAACTAGCATTTAATGCTTGCTTGGAGGCCAAGGCTTTTGTCCTATATAAAGGACCTAGCCTCCCTCATTTGTAATCATCCAAGTTGAAGAAAAAACCTTTTAGAGAGAGAAACTTGTTGTTTCAATCTTTTTCAAAGAATCGATGATTTCGAGTCTTGCCTTGAACTAAGGACGTGCTCCGAAGTTTGAGTTGGATTACTTGACGCGTTTTCGAGTAATTTCCCCATTGTTATCGTTATAGGTCTAGCGATAGCAAATATCCCATTGGTTCGATCTCTTCATAAGAAATCGAAGCAAATATCCCTTTCATTCTTGCACAAAAGAAACACAAAAACAAACAAAAAGACTTCCGCTTCGCCCAAAACGCCTCAAGTGGCGCGATCAGGTCGGGTTGCACCTAGTGCATTCGGATCTTCGCTTCACTTGAATTCACAATTAAGTCTTCCGCTCCGCATACGTTTCAAATGGTATCAGAGCTTCGGCTCTTGATCACCCCAAAAAAATCAAGACGGTCCTAAGGAGGTCCCAATCAGTTAGTGGTTGAATATCCAACGCGATTGGTATTCAAAGGTTAGACTCAACGAGGTAGTTGAGGTTTAATCGATTGGATCTTGAAGGCACGGTTTGAGCAAAAAAAAAAAAAAAAAAGGGCTTTAGAGAATCTTCAAGCAACCAACATCAAAAATGAATTTCGACGATCCCAACTTTCTCAAGAATCTTCAAAGGGCTTTAGAGAATTTACAAGAAAACGATCCCAAGTGGATGCCGAGAAATGCTGCAAGTACGCTATTCGAAGACTTAGTGGAGGAGCTTCACTATGGTACGAGAGTTTGAAAGCAAGGCGTGCTCGCGCTAGAAAAGAGAAATTATCATCTTGGGATTCTCTTAAACGCAAATTGCGCAAGAAATATGTTCCAGCAACTTATACGCTTGCGACTTATCGTAAGATCGCCAATCTCCACCAAGGGAGTCCGACGAGTAGTGTTGGCGAACCCAAGTCGGCTGCCACCCCTAGTTCCACGGCAAGAACGCCCGATTCTAAGGAAACAAGTCTCTCAAAAGTACAATGTCTAAAGTGTCCGGGGTTTGGGCACTATCAAGGCGCGTGTCCAAATGAACGATTGAATACCTTGAGAGACGCTGTTGCTTATCGGGATGAGTTGTTTGATGAGGAGGAACGATTGGGTTATGTGTTCAATCTCGAAGAAAGAGAAAAGGGCGAGATTATGGAGCCATTGAGTGATGATGATCAAACTAAAGATGTGATCGAAGATGACATATTTTCCAACTTGTATGAACCTCATACAAGAGGTACTTTTTTATTTGATCCAAACCTACCAATTGTTTTTGATGAAGAATTAGAAGAAGTTCATGATGAAACTCTCATGGAAGAAAGTGATCATACAAGTTATGACAATGCAACCCAAGATAGTCTTAATCTTGTGCCAAACTCGGATGAGGAATTCGGGGATGTCTTTCCCAAGGAACTACCCACTGGTTTACCATTTATTAGGGGGATCGAACGCCAAATTGATCTCATTCCCGAAGCTTCGTTACCGAACAAAGCGGCCTATAGGTGCAATCCGATGGAGGCAAAGGAATTGCAAATCGAGGAATTTATGGAACGAGGTTATGTGCGCGAGAGCATAAGTCCATGTGCTGTCCCTACTCTATTTGCTCCAAAGAAGGATGGGATGTGGCGAATGTGCGTTGATAGACGAGCCATGAACAATATAACTATCAAGTATCGTTTTCCTACCCCAAGGCTTGACGACATGCTTGATGAGTTACATGGATCCGAAACCTTTTCTAAGATCGACTTGAGGAGTGGTTATCACCAAATGCGAATAAGAGAAAGGGATAAGTGGAAAACCACGTTCAAGACTAGACATGGTTTATACGAGTGGGCCGTCATGCCATTCGGATTAACCAATGCTCCGAGTACTTTTATGCGACTCATGAACGAGGTACTCAAACCTTAAGCAGATTTGTTGTCGTCTATTTGGATGACATTATGGGGTACAGTCGAACGGAGGAAGAACATTTCATACACCTTCGAGAGGTGTTCGACATACTTCGAGGGCAGAAACTCTATGGAAAGAAGGAGAAGTGGTCGTTGTGGGTCGAGAGTGTCATCTTTCTCGACTATATGGTATCTAAAGACAGGGTTTCGGTGGAACAAATCAAAATTGAAGCAATCAAGACATGGCCTACTCCTAAGACCATCACGGAGGTCCAGTCATTTCATGGACTCGCCTCATTCTACCGGAGGTTCATTCGGAACTTTATTACCATTACTAGTCCTATCACCAAGGGTACGAAGAGGGGAATCTTCGTATGGACCCCGACTGCTCAAAAGGCGTTCGAGACGATTATTCAAAACCTTTGCGAGACACCTTTATTGGCACTCCCAGATTTCACTCAACCATTCGAGATGGAATGTGACGCAAGCGGTGTTAGTGATGCAGGAGCATTGATGGACAATGAAAATGAAGTGCTACTTAGCCGAAATGCAACTCATTTAGTCGAAGGCTTCAAGATTGGGTCAAGTTATTTGACGATGCTCACTTGGATGGATAAAGGCCAAGAAGTACACGGTTAATCCAAACCGTGTGGATTACTAGCTGGTCCGAAATTATTAATATTATTTAGCTAATTAATCTATTACAAATAAAATTAGGAAAGCCTATAATTTCCTAATCCTAGCTGAAGTCTTAGTTTCTTTTTTTCAGATTATTTGTTTCCTAATTAGTTAAGGAAACTAGTTTGCTGATTATTTGTTTCCTAATTAGTTAAGGAAATTAGTTTGCTTGTTGTCCAAGTATGATTAGGTTTTAGGTTACTATAAATTAAAGCCTTGTAACCTAATAACATTCAGATTACAAATACAATAAAACTTCCGGTTTATGCTTTATTCGTCATTCTTGCGAGATACACGAACCCTACCTTGCGAGGTTGCCTTTGAGTGATTCGAGTGATTGCCTTGCGAGGTGCTGATCAAGATTCACCTATCTATCTTGGTCCTTAATCAATTCTAACGTTTTACCTTCTGTTTACCTATTTAATTCGCTGTTTTTACATCAATTCTACGGTCAGATTACAACAGTTCCGCTGCTTATTTTCTAACCTACAGAATTCGTTTAAACAGACTAATTCTATATCAAAGTGGTTACCAGAGCTTAGGTTTTCGATTTATTGCTTAATAAATCAGTCTTGGGAGAAGATGGTGAATGGAGAAGGAGATAAACCATGGAAGGAAGACATGGATGCAATTAGGGCGAGAGATTGGCCGATTTCTTACGTAGTGAAGAGCATAGCTACGGATTTAGCCAGAAAAAAAAAGAAGAAATTGAACGGGTCAGAGTCAGACACCCAATCCGAATCTGAAGATGACGGACAGCCAAAATCAAACAAAAAAAGGAATGATGATGATAGAGGCCTGAAACTCGACATTCCCGAGTTTAACGGAGATGGAGATGCTTTGAAAAATTCTTGGATTGGATTAAATCGAGCGGAGAGGATCTTTGAGTACAAAAATTATGATGAAAACAAGCAATTCAAGGTGGCTACCTTAAAATTGACCAAGTACGCATCTTTGTGGTACGAAAACATGAAGAGGCGGCGTAAGAAGGATAGGAAGCCAAAAATTGAAACATGGGAGAAACTCAAGAAACACCTCACAAAGAGATTCCTTCCTAGAGACTATGAACGGGACAATTATCTGAAATTAACATCTCTGTCACAAGAGAGTTCGAGTGTCTCTGATTACATAAATGAGTTTGAGAAGATGAGTATCGTATGTGATCTAGAGGAAAAGCAAGAGTTGAGGACAAAGACGATTCATTCGTGGCCTTAATTCTAATTTGGCGCAAAGGGTGGAAATTCAACATTATGATAACTTTGATGATGCTTGCAGATTGGCTCTTAAATTTGAGAAGCAGGATAAGAGCAAGAAGTCCTATACTCGTGATTATGCAAAGAATTCGAGCACATACTCGAAATCAGCAGCTACCACATCTAGTAGCAAGGAACCACGATCGAGAATCCTAAAGATAAGGGAAAAGGCACGGTAGTGGAAGCTAATGAGGCACGGTTGAGGCGTTGCTTCAAGTGCCAAGGATATGGGCACATTGCCAATGAATGTCCGCAAAAGAAAGCTCGACAATTCAAGAACCGGTTAACTTAATTCCAAATTTCGTTGTTCCGAGAATCGAATCGGAACCTATTGATGTCGAAGATGAGAGTGGTGGGGAAGAAGTACATGAGGTGGAGCCTTACAGTGACGAGGAGAAAGGAGTGTTGGTACTTAGAAGCCTCCACACCGAGGCTGCTCAAATCGAGCACGAGCAAAGGGAGCAATTGTTTCATTCCCGTTGTAAGGTAAACAGCCAGATTTGCACTCTTATTATTGATAGTGGCTCTTGTACCAATGTTATAGCTAAGGATGTTGTTGCTAAACTGAAATTGCCTACTAAGAACCATCCTAAACCGTATAAACTGCATTGGCTTGATGGGAATAATGGGGTCATGGTAAAGAAACAAGCGTTAATTTCTTTGCAATTGGGACCGTATAAAGATGAGATATTATGTGACGTAATCCCGATGAATGTCTGCCATATTTTGCTGGGTAGACCGTGGCAATATGATAGGAAGGTGGAACATGACGGACGAAGTAATGTCTATGTTGTTTCTAAAGGGAAAGCTAAGTATCATTTGAAACCATTGTCGCCAACCAAATATAACAAACCTATTGCAAAAGACAGTTTGTTTTTGGATGCTAATGAGGCCGAGGAGGTTGTAGCGAGAGGGGAACCAGCATACCTACTGGTTGTTCGAGAGGTGAAAAAAATGGAGAGTAATGATGCGAGGATTCGGGAGTTATTAGTTGAGTTCAGTGATGTGTTTCCCGACGAGTTACCCGATGGGTTACCACCGAAGAGAGGGATTGAGCACCAAATTGACTTACTTCCAGGGGCTGCATTACCTAATAAACCAGCCTATCGATGTAATCCCGAAGAGGCTAAGGAATTACAGAGACAAGTGCAAGAACTGATAGATAGAGGTTATGTGAAAGAAAGCTTGAGCCCATGTGCTGTACCAGCTCTTTTGGTACCGAAAAAGGAGGGAACTTGGCGAATGTGTATAGATAGCAGAGCCGTGAATAACATCACTATTAAATACCGTTTTCCTATGCCAAGACTTGATGATATGCTAGATGAACTTTCTGGTTCATGTGTGTTTTCTAAATTGGATTTGAGGAGTGGATACCACCAAATGCGGATTCGTGAAGGGGATGAGTGGAAGACAGCGTTCAAAACGAAACAGGGGTTGTATGAGTGGCTTGTCATGCCGTTTGGATTATGTAATGCACCTAGTTCGTTTATGAGACTCATGAATGAAGTGTTAAGGCCGTTCCTTAACAAGTTTGTTGTTGTCTATCTGGATGACATTCTCATCTATAGCAAGAGTGAAGAAGAGCACAAGCTCCATCTTAGAGCTGTATTTGAAGTCATGAGAACGCAGAAGCTGTATGGTAAGCTCGAAAAGTGCACTTTTATGGTGCCAAGTGTTGTTTTTCTTGGTTACATTGTAGGAAAAGAAGGAGTAAGCATGGACCCATCCAAGGTCGAAGTTATTCAAGCCTGGCCGATGCCTAAATCCACGATCAAGTCCGTAGTTTTCATGGTTTGGCATCGTTTTATAGGCGTTTTATCCAGGGGTTTAGCCCAATCATGGCTCCAATTACCGAGCTAACCAAGAAAGGGGAGTTTGTTTGGACTCCGAGTGCTCAAAAGGCATTTGAAGAAGTGAAGAAAAAGTTGTGTTCGGACTGTTTTTGGCGCTGCCCAACTTTGAGAAATTATTTGAAGTCGAGTGTGATGCAAGTGGCGTTGGGATTGGTGCCGTGTTGATCCAAGAGAAACGACCCATTGCTTATTTCAGTGAGAAACTTGGAGGCGCAAGGCTGAACTATTCAACCTATGACAAAGAGTTTTATGCCATTGTACGAGCATTGGAGCATTGGAGTCATTATTTGCGTCCGAAACCATTCGTGCTACATTCCGATCACGAAGCTCTTAAACATATTCATGGACAGCAAAAATTGAACATAAGGCACGCGAAGTGGGTCGAGTTTTTACATCATTCACGTTTTCATCCAAGTAAAAAAGCAGGTAATTCTAATATTGTAGGCGATGCGTTATCTAGAAGACATTGTTTGTTGGTTGAATTAGATGCAAGATTGTTGGGTTTTGAGCATATTAAAGGGTTATACAAGGTGACCCGGCCTTTGCTAAAGAGGTGATTGAACCTCTTGGACTTTATACAATGCAAGACGGATTTTTGTTTAAGGGAAATCGCCTTTGCATTCCACAAGGGTCAATTCGGGAGTTGATTATTAGAGAAGCTCACGGAGGAGCTTTGGCTGGTCATTTCGGTTCAAACAAGACTTATGACATTGTAAGTGAACATTTCTATTGGCCCAAGATGAGTAAGGATGTCCAAGAAATTGTGGGCAAGTGCGTTGTGTGTCGAAAAGCAAAGAGTTCGTTTGTCAAAGGGCTGTACACGCCTTTACCTGTGCCAAAACAGCCTTGGAGTGAGGTGAGCATGGATTTCATACTTGGTTTGCCGAGAACACAAAGGGGTAAAGACTCGATCATGGTTGTTGTTGATCGGTTTTCAAAGATGGCTCATTTTATTCCTTGTCACAAGACGGATGATGCTACGAATGTTGCTGATTTGTACTATAAGGAGGTAGTCCGTTTACATGGTATTCCCCTTACTATTGTCTCAGACCGTGATGTGAAGTTCCTTAGTTATTTTTTGAAGACTTTATGGCGTTTGATGGGTACAAAGTTGTTGTTCAAGATTTCGCACCATCCTCAAACAGATGGGCAAACGGAGGTCACTAATCGTACCTTGGGAAGTTTATTGCGTGGCCTAGTGAGCAAGACTACGAAGGATTGGGATACTAAACTTGCACATGCTGAATTTGCGTATAACCGGACTCCATCGGTGACTACGGGCGTGCTCCATTCGAAATTGTGTATGGCATTAATCCATTTTTGCCTATTGATCTAGTTCCAATTCCGAAGAAAGACCTTATGAGCTTTGAAGCTAAGGAGAGGCAGCTACCTTTACGAGGACTTGTGAACAAGTGAGAGCCCAAATTGAGAAATCGAATGCTAAATACAAAGAGAAAGCCAATAAGCATCGAAAACAGCCCGTGTTCAAAGTAGGGGATCTCGTGTGGCTTCATTTAAGGAAGGAGCGTTTTCCAGCTAAGCGAAAGAACAAGTTGATGCCGCGAGCAGATGGCCCATTCAAGGTCATCGATTGCTACGGTTCGAATGCTTACAAGTTGGAATTACCAAGTGAGTACGGTGATGTGAGTGCAACGTTTAATGTTGGTGACCTGTCCCCATATCTCGGCACGACAATTTGAGGTCAAATTCTCAAAAAGAAGGAGAGAATGATGCAGGAGCATTGATGGACAATGAAAATGAAGTGCTACTTAGCCGAAATGCAACTCATTTAGTCGAAGGCTTCAAGATTGGGTCAAGTTATTTGACGATGCTCACTTGGATGGATAAAGGCCCGAGTACACGTTAATCCAAACCGTGTGGATTACTAGCTGGTCCGAAATTATTAATATTATTTAGCTAATTAATCTATTACAAATAAAATTAGGAAAGCCTATAATTTCCTAATCCTAGCTGAAGTCTTAGTTTCTTTTTTTCAGATTATTTGTTTCCTAATTAGTTAAGGAAACTAGTTTGCTGATTATTTGTTTCCTAATTAGTTAAGAAAATTAGTTTGCTTGTTGTCCAAGTATGATTAGGTTTTAGGTTACTATAAATTAAAGCCTTGTAACCTAATAACATTCAGATTACAGAAATACAATAAAACTTCCAGTTTTATGCTTTATTCGTCATTCTTGCGAGATACACGAACCCTACCTTGCGAGGTTGCCTTTGAGTGATTCGAGTGATTGCCTTGCGAGTCTTGATCAAGATTCACCTATCTATCTTGTTCCTTAATCAATTCTAACGTTTTACCTTCTGTTTACCTATTTAATTCGCTGTTTTTACATCAATTCTACGGTCAGATTACAACAGTTCCGCTGCTTATTTTCTAACCTACAGAATTCGTTTAAACAGACTAATTCTGTATCAGTTAGAATTGGAGCCCCACTAATACAAGGAAAGCGACCCATCGCTTATTTCCCCGAGAAATTGAATGGAGCCCGGCTCAATTACTCGACGTACGACAAAGAATTTTATGCTATCGTGAGAGCTCTTCAACATTGGAGTCACTACCTTTGGCCGAGTCATTTCATCCTACCTTCGGACCACGAATCACTGAAGCATGCCAAGTGGGTGGAGCTCCTACAATCCTTTCACTTTTCATCAAAGTATAAACGTGGCAAGAGTAATGTGGTGGCCGATGCTCTCTCACGACGGTACTCAATATTGAACGTGCTCGATGTCCGATTACTTGGATTTGAGGCATTGAAGGATTACTACGAGCATGATCCCGACTTTGGAGAAGCCTTCGAGATTTACAAGTCCGGAACTCATGATGAGTTCATTATTCCAGATGGTTTCTTCTTCAAAGGTAATAGACTTTATGTTCCAAAACTTCCAACTCGGAAACTCCTTATTCGAGAAGCTCATGAAGGTGGACTTGGAGGACATTTCGGGGTAAACAAAACTGTAGATATTCCTAAAGAACATTTTCATTGGCCTCAACTCCAAAGAGTCATGCAGAATGTGATACGAAGGTGGGAACCATATTGGAGTTCAAAGGTTAAACTTGAACAGGTCGTTCAAGGGTTAATCGGTTTTGATCACTCATCTCTAGAGAGTGTTCTAGACAAAAAAAAAAAAAAAAAAAAGAAACCAAAAAAAAAATGGAGTATATGAGAGTTGTCGAATGGCATTCATGCTTTTCTGAAGAAGATTCGATGGAGGTTTATTCCGCCCTAAATCTTGATTTACCTCCAATATTTGACAAATATGAAGACGAGGAGGTTTGTGTTGCTTATGTAGAAGGGGTGTGTAATTTGTTCAAATCTAGCCATGGACTTGAATTATTTGCTAAGTCCATTATGATTGCAAATGATTCTTGTGAGTTTCAAGATCAGCCCCATCGTTGTTTGGTTGAGTTTCAAGCAAAAAGGATTGCCGTACCTATGAAGGATTCATCTTATTTGCATCATTTGTGCGACAATGGAGTTCATGATTCGGTGGCTGACCATCATCGGCAGAAAATAATTCGGGGCTGTGGTAATTTTGTGTTTAGCACCGCAACAATATCTCAAGAAATGCAAATATGTGTTTGGAACCAGCGGCAAATGTCCCAGGTATTTGATCCGGGCATTGGGTAGCAAAGGATGAACGCACGGCAGCATCTCCTCTCGACACTTGAAGGCATAAGAATCGGGACGATTCTTTTTGAAGGAGAGTGTTGATGCGTATAGAAGGGGGGGGGGGTAAAAATTCTAATAAATTTCAGCGGGAATCACGAATAAATCCCGTCCAAATAAACCCAAAATAAATACGACGGTTAATAAAATTACGGGTTGACAAGTTGAATCAAGTACGCATAAAACATGGATGGGCTCAATTAAAGAAAAGGAGATATGCGCAATCGAGACTCAAAACCCGTGGGAACGCTGAAACCGTGTGGGAACAAGGGGAAGTGACGGCATCTAGCAAGGGGAGAGGGATGTGGAGGAACCTAGCAAGGGGAGGAGAATTCCAATTTAGTTTTTAGCATTTTTCAAACTAGGTAGAATAAAAGTTGACAAAATAGTCTAGTTTGTAAGTTCTATGTTCATTCATCCTAGAACTCACAAATTAGCATTTAATGCTTGCTTGGAGGCCAAGGTTGTTGTCCTATATAAGGACCTAGCCTCCTCATTTGTAAATCATCCAAGTTGAAGAAAAAACCTTTTAGAGAGAGAAACTTGTTGTTTCAATCTTTTTCAAAGAATCGATGATTTCGAGTCTTGCCTTGAACTAAGGACGTGCTCCGAAGTTTGAGTTGGATTACTTGACGCGTTTTAAAGTAATTCCCCCATTGTTATCGTTATAGGTCTAGCGATAGCAAATATCCCATTGGTTCGATCTCTTCATAAGAAATCGAAGCAAATATCCCTTTCATTCTTGCACAAAAGAAACACAAAAACAAAACAAAAAGACTTCCGCTTCGCCCAAAACGCCTCAATTGGCACGATCAGGTCGGGTTGCACCTAGTGCATTCGGATCTCTCGCTTCACTTGAATTCACAATTAAGTCTTCCGCTACGTATACGCTCCATGCGCAATCGAGACTCAAGACCCGTGGGAACGCTGAAACCGTGTGGGAACAAGGGGAAGTGGCGGCATCTAGCAAGGGGAGAGGGATGTGGCGGCACCTAGCAAGGGGAGGAGAATTCCAATTTAGTTTTTAGCATTTTTCAAACTAGGTAGAATAAAAGTTGACAAAATAGTCTAGTTTGTAAGTTCTATGTTCATTCATCCTAGAACTCACAAATTAGCATTTAATGCTTGCTTGGAGGCCAAGGCTATTGTCCTATATAAGGACCTAGCCTCCTCATTTGTAAATCATCCAAGTTGAAGAAAAAACCTTTTAGAGAGAGAAACTTGTTGTTTCAATCTTTTTCAAAGAATCGATGATTTCGAGTCTTGCCTTGAACTAAGGACGTGCTCCGAAGTTTGAGTCGGATTACTTGACGCGTTTTCGAGTATTTCCCCCATTGTTATCGTTATAGGTCTAGCGATAGCAAATATCCCATTGGTTCGATCTCTTCATAAGAAATCGAAGCAAATATCCCTTTCATTCTTGCACAAAAGAAACACAAAAACAAAACAAAAAGACTTCCGCTTCGCCCAAAACGCCTCAAGTGGCACGATCAGGTCGGGTTGCACCTAGTGCATTCGGATCTCTCGCTTCACTTGAATTCACAATTAAGTCTTCCGCTACGTATACGCTCCAAGGGAATTTTTGTTTTGAACTTTCGTTTTTTTTTTTCGTGATGTCAGAGATTGAAGACGACATATTTTCGTGAAAGACTTAATTGTTGATTCGTGATTTATTAGGGGGTTTGCGATCGGACCTAGCCTCCTGATTTATAAAGACATCTCACTTGAATCAACAATTGTGATTTATATACGCTTCAAGTGGCACGGATATCACGAAAAAAAAAAAAAACCGAAACTTCAAAACAAAAATTCCCAAAATCTAGACGGCCCTTGGCGTGTCAAAACCAAGTTGATAGGTTGAATTTCCGATTGCGATTGGAGTTCAAAGGTTAAACTTGAACAGGTCGTTCAAGGGTTAATCGGTTTTGATCACTCATCTCTAGAGAGTGTTCTAGACAAAAACAAAAAAAACAACAAAAAAAAAATGTCCCAGGTATTTGATCCGGGCATTGGGCAACAACGGATGAACGCACGGCAGCATCTCCCCTCGACACTTGAAGGCATAAGAATCGGGACGATTCTTTTTGAAGAAAGAGAGTGTTGATGCGTATAGAGGGGGGGTAAAATTTTTAATAAAACTGACGGGAATCACGAATAAAATTAGTTTAAAATAATCCCGAAATAAAATATAATAACTAATAAATTACGGGTTGACAAAATGAAGCAAGCACGCAAAACGAGGATGGACGGAGTAGAAGCACACGGTTGGGACGTGTGAAGGGCAGCCGTGATCCTTGGTCTAGATTCGAGGCTTCGATTTTTTATTTGTCAAACTTTGTAATTTACGTTGTCAATTATTTTCTCCATAAAAATTAATTAAGTGAATGTGGTAGAATCTAGGTTAGGCTATTTAAAGCTTGCCTTGGAGCCCAAGCATCATTTGGCCTATATAAGGCTTGGCTCTCTTCATTTGTAAGTATGATGTTTTGAGTAAAAAGTTCACCATGTGTGAGAAACTTGTCTCCTTATTTGTGTTGTTACACGAGTAGAAGGCTCAAGAGGTCGAAATGAGTTTTTCTTACCTTGCTTAGACCGAGGACGCGATCCAAAGTTTAAGTCGGATTGTTTGACGCGTATCAAACGATTCACCCATTGACGTAACTATAGGTCTAGTTACGACAAATATCCCATTGTTTTCGAGGTCTTCACGGATCTTGAAACAAATATCCTTTATCTCTTTCACAACATAAACCCAAAAAAAAACAATTAAGTCTTCCGCTTCATATACGCTCCAAATGGTATCAGAGCTTCGGCTCTTGATCACCCCAAAAAAATCAAGACGGTCCTAAGGAGGTCCCAATCAGTTAGTGGTTGAATATCCAACGCGATTGGTATCCAAAGGTTAGACTCAACGAGGTAGTTGAGGTTTAATCGATTGGATCTTGAAGGCACGGATTGAACACAAAAAAAAAAATCACTGTTCACGCGGTACTGTTCACCATCAAAAAAAAAAAGAGGAGTTTCGAAATTTCAAAAAAACAACATCAAAAATGGATTTCGGCGATCCTAACTTTCTTGAGAATCTTCAAAGGGCTTTAAAGAATTTACAAGAAAACGATCCCAAGTGGATGCCTAGACGAGAACAAACCATTGAAGAGTTCAAAGTGAGTGAACTACCCGAGTTCACGGGAGGCACGGACCCCGAGGACTACCTCGAATGGGAACGGAAAATCGAACGAATGTTTGATTTCAAAGTTCTGGATGACACGAAACGCTGCAAGTACGCTATTCGAAGACTTAGTGGAGGGGCTTCACTATGGTACGAGAGTTTGAAAGCAAGGCGTGCTCGCGCTGGAAAAAGGAAATTATCATCTTGGGATTCTCTTAAACGCAAGTTGCGTAAGAAATATGTTCCAGCAACTTATACGCTTACGATTTATCGTAAGATCGCCAATCTCAAACAAGGGAGTACGACGAATAGTGTTGGCGAACCCAAGTCGGCTGCCACCCCTAGTTCCGCGGCAAGAGCGCCCGATTCTAAGGAAATAAGTCTCTCCAAAGTACGATGTTTAAAGTGTCCGGGGTTTGGGCACTATCAAAGCGCGTGTCCAAATGAACGATTGAATACCTTGAGAGACACTGTTGCTTATCGGGATGAGTTGTTTGATGAGGAGGAACGATTGGGTGATGTGTTCAATTTCGAAGAAAGAGAAAAGGACGAGATTATAGAGCCATTGAGTGACGATGATCAAATTAAAGATGTGATTGAAGATGACATATTTGTCAACTTGGATGAACCTCATGCGGGAGGTACTTCTTTGTTTGATCCAAATCTACCAATTGTTTTTGATAAAGAATTGGAAGAAGTTTATGACGAAGCTCACATGGAAGAAAGTGATCATACAAGTTATGACGATGCAACTCAAGACAATCCTAGTCTTGTGCCAGTCTCGGATGAGGAAATCAAGGATGTTTTCTCCAAGGAACTACCCGCTGGCTTACCACCTATTCGAGGGATTGAACACCAAATCGATGTCCTACCCAGAGCTCCCTTACCAAACAAGGCCGCCTACAGATGCAATCCAATCGAGACAAAGGAATTGCCAATCGAGGAATTGATAAAACGAGGTTATGTGCGCGAGAGCATAAGTCCATGTGTTGTCCCTACTCTACTTGTCCCAAAGAAGGATGGGACGTGGCGAATATGCGTTGATAGTCGAGCCATGAACAACATAACTATCAAGTATCGTTTTCCTATCCCAAGGCTTGACAACATGCTTGATGAGTTACATGGATTCGAAACCTTTTCTAAGATCGACTTGAGGAGTGGTTATCAGCAAATGCGAATAAGAGAAAGGGATAAGTGGAAAACCGCGTTCAAGACTAGACATGGGTTATACGAGTGGGCCGTCATGCCATTCGGATTAACCAATGCTCCGAGTACTTTTATGCGACTCATGAAAGAGGTACTCAAATCTTTCTTAAGCAGATTTGTTGTCGTCTATTTGGATGACATTTTGGGGTACAGTCGAACTGAGGAAGAACATTTCATACACCTTCAAGAGGTGTTCGACATACTTCGAGGGCAGAAACTCTATGGAGAGAAGGATAAGTGGTCGTTGTGGGTCAAGAGTGTCATCTTTCTGGACTATATGGTATCTAAAGACAGGGTTTCGGTGGAACAAATCAAAATTGAAGCAATCAAGGCATGGCCTACTCCTAAGACCACCACGGAGGTCCGATCATTTCATGGACTCGCATCATTGTATCGGAGGTTCATTCGGGACTTTAGTACCATTACTAGTCCTATCACCAAGTGTACGAAAAGGGGAATCTTCGTATGGACCCCGACTGCTCAAAAGGCGTTTGAGACGATTATTCAAAAACTTTGCGAGGCACCTTTATTGGCACTCCCAGATTTCACTCAACCATTCGAGGTGGAATGTGACGCAAGCGGTGTTAGAATTGGAGCCATACTAATACAAGGAAAGCGACCCATCGCTTATTTCCCCGAAAAATTGAATGGAGCCCGGCTCAATTACTCGACGTACGACAAAGAATTTTATGCTATCGTGAGAGCTCTTCAACATTGGAGTCACTACCTTTGGCCGAGTCATTTCATCCTGCACTCGAACCGCGAATCACTGAAGCACATCAATGGACAACAAAGGTTAAACCCACGGCATGCCAAGTGGGTGGAGTTCCTACAATCCTTTCACTTTTCATCAAAGTATAAACGTGGCAAGAGTAATGTGGTGGCCGATGCTCTCTCACGACGGTACTCATTATTGAACGTGCTCGATGTCCGATTACTTGGATTTAAGGCATTGAAGGATTACTACGAGCATGATCCCGACTTTGGAGAAACCTTCGAGATTTGCAAGTCCAGAAATCATGATGAGTTCATTATTCCAGATGGTTTCCTCTTCAAAGGTAATAGACTTTATGTTCCAAAACTTCCAACTCGGGAACTCCTTATTCGAGAAGCTCATGAAGGTGGACTTGGAGGACATTTCGGGGTAAACACAACTGTAGATATTCTCAAAGAGCATTTTCATTGGCCCCAACTGCAAAGAGTCATGCAGGATGTGATACGAAGGTGGGAACCATATCAAGTCAAAGAACCATATCAATCACCAATTGACAAATACATTGATGAGAAGCTACATGGTGGGAACTCTAATTTCTTATTGAGGTCAATTTGCATGGAAGCTCAGGATGATCTTGTTGTCTCAAGCAACCACTATTTGGATGTCGGTAGAATTGTGCATGAAAGGTGGTGGGAAGGAAATCACAAGAAAGTGAAGTACAAGCAAAGATGGCACAAAATGGTTGTGATTGACAATACTCATTACAAATTCAAATCACCGGAGAGGGATAAACATGAAGAATACATTGAAGATGATGAGCAGAAGAAGAGATCAACGGGGTGCGTAAACTGCTTCATGTTCTTAATCAAGTTTGAATCCAACTTCCAGATTTTTTTTTATCCCGGCGGCATCAAATATGATTCGACTATGTGCTTGGGTTTGTTTGGGTTTATAATATTCATCTTTGATCCCGGCATACTGAGGCAAAGAATTGAGGACAATTCTTTTTTAAGGGAGAGAATTTGATGCGTATAGCGGGACGCGATTAATAAACGACCTGATGCGAATCGACCCCATGAAAGAGGTTGTGCTCAATTTAGAGGACCAAGCAAAACCACGCCCAAGTAATGCATATTCGCACACAAAAATTGGATGGGCTCAAATAAAAGAAAGGAAATATGTGCGATTAAAGCTCAAGACCCGCGAGAACCTTGATACCGTGTGGGAACAAGAGGAATGCCGTGTGGGAACAAGAGAAAAGAGAGGAAGGTGGCGGTACCAAGGGGAGAGGAATTCCTACTTAGTTTTTTGCATTTTCAACCTAGTTTGAATAAAAGTTGACAAAAAGGTCTAGGTTGTAAGTTCTATATTCATTCATCCTAGAACTTACAAACTAGCATTTAATGCTTGCTTGGAGTCCAAGGCTTTTGTCCTATATAAAGGACCTAGCATCATCTTCTCGAATAAGGAGTTTCCGAGTTGGAAGTTTTGGAACATAAAGTCTATTACCTTTGAAAAGGAAACCAACTGGAATAATGAACTCATCATGAGTTCCGGACTTGTAAATCTCGAAGGCTTCTCCAAAGTCGGGATCATGCTCGTAGTAATCCTTCAATGCCTCAAATCCAAGTAATCGGACATCGAGCACGTTCAATAATGAGTACCGTCGTGAGAGAGCATCGGCCACCACATTACTCTTGCCACGTTTATACTTTGATGAAAAGTGAAAGGATTGTAGGAGCTCCACCCACTTGGCATGCCGTGGGTTTAACTTTTGTTGTCCATTGGTGTGCTTCAGTGATTCGTGGTCCGAAGGTAGGATGAAATGACTCGGCCAAAGGTAGTGACTCCAATGTTGAAGAGCTCTCACGATAGCATAAAATTCTTTGTCGTACGTCGAGTAATTGAGCCGGGCTCCATTCAATTTCTCGGGGAAATAAGCGATGGGTCGCTTTCCTTATATTAGTGGGGCTCCAATTCTAACACCGCTTGCGTCACATTCCATCTCGAATGGTTGAGTGAAATCTGGGAGTGCCAATAAAGGTGTCTCGCAAAGGTTTTGAATAATCGTCTCGAACGCCTTTTGAGCAGTCGGGGTCCATACGAAGATTCCCCTCTTCCTACCCTCGGTGATAGGACTAGTAATGGTATTAAAGTCCCGAATGAACCTCCGGTAGAATGAGGCGAGTCCATGAAATGACTGGACCTCCGTGATGGTCTTAGGAGTAGGCCATGCCTTGATTGCTTCAATTTTGATTTGTTCCACCGAAACCCTGTCTTTAGATACCATATAGTCGAGAAAGATGACACTCTCGACCCACAACGACCACTTCTCCTTCTTTCCATAGAGTTTCTGCCCTCGAAGTATGTCGAACACCTCTCGAAGGTGTATGAAATGTTCTTCCTCTGTTCGACTGTACCCCATAATGTCATCCAAATAGACGACAACAAATCTGCTTAAGAAAGATTTGAGTACCTCTTTCATGAGTCGCATAAAAGTACTCGGAGCATTGGTTAATCCGAATGGCATGACGGCCCACTCGTATAAACCATGTCTAGTCTTGAACGTGGTTTTCCACTTATCCCTTTCTCTTATTCGCATTTGGTGATAACCACTCCTCAAGTCGATCTTAGAAAAGGTTTCGGATCCATGTAACTCATCAAGCATGTCGTCAAGCCTTGGGGTAGGAAAACGATACTTGATAGTTATATTGTTCATGGCTCGACTATCAACGCACATTCGCCACGTCCAATCCTTCTTTGGAGCAAATAGAGTAGGGACAGCACATGGACTTATGCTCTCGCGCACATAACCTCGTTCCATAAATTCCTCGATTTGCAATTCCTTTGCCTCCATCGGATTGCACCTATAGGCCGCTTTGTTCGGTAACGAAGCTTCGGGAATGAGATCAATTTGGCGTTCGATCCCCCTAATAAATGGTAAACCAGTGGGTAGTTCCTTGGGAAAGACATCCCCGAATTCCTCATCCAAGTTGAAGACAAAAAATATCCGTGCCACTTGAAGCGTATGCGGAGCGGAAGACTTAATTATTGATTCAAGTGAGACGGAAGATCCGAATGCACCAGGTGCAACCCGACCAGATCGTGTCACTTGATGCGTTATTGGGCGAAGCAGAAGTCTTTTTTGTTTGTTTTTGTTTTTCTTTGGTGTAAGAATAAAAGGATATTTGCTTCGATTTCTTGTGAAGAGATCGAACTAATGGGATATTTGCTATCACTAGACCTATAGCGATAACAATGGGGAATTACTCGAAAACGCGTCAAGTAATTCAACTTAAACTGCGGAGCGCGTCCTTAGTTCAAGGCAAGACTCGAAATCATCGATTCTTTGAAAAAGATTGAAACAACAAGTTTCTCTCTCAAAAGGGTTTTTCTTAATTCTTGGATGATTTACAAATGAGGAGGCTAGGTCCTTTATATAGGACAAAAGCCTTGGCCTCCAAGCAAGCATTTAATAATAGTTTGTAAGTTCTAGGATGAATGAACACATAGAACTCACAACCTAGACCCTTTTGTCAACTTTTATTCAACCTAGTTTGAAAATGCTAAAAACTAAATGGGAATTCTTCTCTCCTTGTTGGTGTCGCCACTTCCCCTTGTTCCCACACGGTTTCAAGGTTTCCGCGGGTCTTGAGTCTCGATCGCACATATTTCCATTTCTTTACTTGAGCCCATCCAATTTTTTGTGCATAAATAATGTATTACTTGGGCTTGGTGTTGCTTGGTCCTCTAAGTTGAGCACAACCTCTTCTGTTGGGTCTATATCCGCATCATCTTTGGAGCTTATTTGGACTGAATTTATTCGTGATTCCCGCTAAAATTTATTAGAATTTTTACCCCCCCTCTATACGCATCAACAGTTGATGCGTATAGAGGGGGGGGGGGTAAAAATTCTAATAAATTTTAGCAGGAATCACGAATAAAATCAGCCCAAATTATCCCAAAATAAATGTGACGGATAATCAAGTTACGGGTTGACAAGTTAAAGCAAGTATGCATAAAACATGGATGGGCTCAATTAAAGAAAAGGAAATATGCGCAGTCGAGACTCGAGGCCGTGGGAACGCTGAAACCGTGTGGGAACAAGGGAAGTGGCGGCATCAAGCTAGGGGAGAGGAAAGTGGCGGCATCCAACAAGGGGAGAAGAATCCTATTCTTAGCTTTTTGCATTTTCAAACTAGGTAGAATAAAAGTTGACAAAATAGTCTAGTTTGTGAGTTCTATGTTCATTCATCCTAGAAACTTACAAACTAGCATTAAATGCTTGCTTGGAGGCCAAGGTTTTTTATCCTATATAAGGACCTAACCTCCTCTTTTGTAAATCATCGAAGTTGAAGAAAAAACCTTTTAGAGAGAGAAACTTGTTGTTTCAATCTTTTTCAAAGAATCGATGATTTCGAGTCTTGCCTTGAACTAAGGACGTGCTCCGAAGTTTGAGTTGGATTACTTGACGCGTTTTAGTAATTCCCATTGTTATCGTTATAGGTCTAGCGATAGCAAATATCCCATTGGTTCGATCTCTTCATAAGAAATCGAAGCAAATATCCCTTTCATTCTTGCACAAAAGAAACACAAAAACAAAACAAAAAGACTTCCGTTTCTCCCAAAACGCCTCAAGTGGCACGATCAGGTCGGGTTGCACCTAGTGCATTCGGATCTCTCGCTTCACTTGAATTCACAATTAAGTCTTCCGCTACGTATACGCTTCAAATGGTATCAGAGCTTCGGCTCTTGATCACCCCAAAAAAAATCAAGACGGTCCTAGGGAGGTCCCAATCAATTGGTAGTTGAATATCCAACGCGATTGGTATTCAAAGGTTAGACTCGACGAGGTAGTTGAGGTTTAATCGATTGGCTCTTGAAGGCACGTATCGAACAAAAAAAAAAAAACACAAAAATCACTGTTGACGGTACTGTTGACGGTACTGTTCACCATCAAAAAAAAAAAAGAGGAGTTTCGAAATTTCAAAAAAAAAAACAACATCAAAAATGGATTTCGGCGATCCTAACTTTCTTGAGAATCTTCAAAGGGCTTTAAAGAATTTACACGAAAACGATCCCAAGTGGATGCCTAGACGAGAACAAACCATTGAAGAGTTCAAAGTGAGTGAACTACCCGAGTTCACGGGGGAGCACGGACCCCGAGGAATACCTCGAATGGGAACGGAAAATCGAACGAATGTTTGATTTTGAAGTTCTGGATGACGCGAAACGCTGCAAGTACGCTATTCAAAGACTTAGTGGAGGGGCTTCACTATGGTACGAGAGTTTGAAAGCAAGGCGTGCTCGCGCTGGGAAAAGGAAATTATCTTCTTAGGATTCTCTTAAACGCAAGTTGCGTAAGAAATATGTTCCAGCAACTTATACGCTTACGATTTATCGTAAGATCGCCAATCTCAAACAATGGAGCACAACGAATAGTGTTGGCGAACCCAAGTCGGATGCCACCCCAAGTTCCGAGGCAAGAACGCCCGATTCCAAGGAAACAAGTCTCTCCAAAGTACGATGTTTAAAGTGTCCGGGGTGTGGGCACTATCAAAGCGCGTGTCCAAATGAACGATTGAACACCTTGAGAGACACTGTTGCTTATCAGGATGAGTTGTTTGATGAGGAGGAACGAATGAGTGATGTTATCAATCTCGAAGAAGGAGAAAAGGACGAGATTATTACAATAGAGCCATTGAGTGATGATGATCAACTTAAAGATGTGATTGAAGAGGACTTATTTTCTTTTGAGGATGAACCTCATACAAAAGGTACTTCTTTATTTGATCCAAATCAACCAATTGTTTTTGATGAAGAATTGGAAGGAGTTTATGATGAAACTCACATCGAAGAAAGTGATCATACAAGTTATGACGTTGCAACTCAAGATAATCCTAGTCTTGTGCCAATCTCGGATGAGGAAATCAAGGATGTTTTCTCCAAGGAACTACCCGCTGGTTTACCACCTATTCGAGGGATTGAACACCAAATCGATCTCCTACCCAGAGCTCCCTTACCAAACAAAGCCGCCTATAAATGCAATCCAATGGAGTCAAAGGAATTGCAAATCGAGGAATTGATGGAACGAGGTTATGTGTGCGAGAGCATAAGTCCATGTCTTTGTCCCTACTCTATTTGCTCCAAAGAAGGATGGGACGTGGCAAATGTGCGCTGATAGTCGAACCAAGAACAACATAACTATCAAGTATCGTTTGCCTATTCCAAGGCTTGACGACATGCTTGATGAGTTGCATGGATCCAAAACCTTTTCTAAGATCGACGTGAGCAGTGGTTATCACCAAATGCGAATGAGAGAAAAGAATAAGTGGAAAACCGTGTTCAAAACTAGACATGGGTTATACGAGTGGATCGACATGCCATTCGGATTAACCAATGCTCCGAGTGCTATTATGCGACTCATAAACAAGGTACTCAAACCTTTCTTGAGCAGATTTGTTGTCGTCTACTTGGATGACATTTTGATCTTCGGCCGGAGCAAGGATGATCATTTCAAACGCTTTCACGAGGTGTTCAATACGCCCCGAGTGCAGCAACTCTATGGTGAAAAGGAGGAGTGTTCATTCTTGGTCGAGAGCGTCATCTTTCTCGACTATATGGTATCTAAAGTCAGGATTTCGGAGGAACAAATCAAAATTGAAGAAACTAAGTCATGGCCTACTCCTAAGACCATCACGGAGGTCCAATCATTTCATAGACTCGCCTTATTCTATCGGAGGTTCATTCGGGACTTTAGTACCATTACTAGTCCTATCGCCGAGGGTACAAAGAAGGGAACCTTCGTATGGACCACAGCCGCTCAAAAGGAGTTCGAAACCATTATTCAGAAACTTTGCGAGGCACCGTTATTGGCACTCCCGGATTTCACTCAACCATTTGAGGTGCAATTTGACGCAAGCAGTGTTGGAATTGGAGCCGTATTAATACAAGGAAAGCGACCCATCGCTTATTTCTCCGAGAAATTAAATGGTCCTAGATTCAACTACTCTACGTACGATTTACTAAGAGTTCTATGCGATCGTGAGAACTCTTAATCATTGGAGTCGTTATCCCCGTCCGAATTACTTCATACTACCTTTAGATCATGAATCGTTGAAGTACATTAACAGGAAATAGAAGTTGAATCCGAAACATGCCAAATGGGTGGGCCACATTAGTTTTGATTCGCAAGTGAAAGAACCGTATCAATCACCAATTAATAAATACATTGACGAGAAACTACATGGTGGGAACGCTAATTTCTTATTAAAGTCAATTTTCATGGAAGCTCATAATGATCTTGTTGTTTCGTGCAACCATTATTTGGATATTGGTAGAATTGTGCATGAAAGGTGGTGGGAAGCAAATCACAAGAAAATAAAGCGCAAGCAAAGATGGCACAAAATGGTTTTGAATACTCAATACAAATCTAAATCACTGGAGGTGGATAAACATGAAGACTACATTGAAGATGATGAGCTGAAGAAGAGATCAACGGGGTGCGTAAACTGCTTCATGTGCTTGATCAAGTTGAATCTAACTTCAACTTCAAGACTTGTTTTTGATCCCGGTGGCATCAAGTATTTCAAAGAATCGGGTCGATTCTTCATAAAGAAGGGAGTGTTGATGCGTATAGAGGGGGGGGGGGGGGGGGGTAAAAATTCTAATAAATTTTAGCAGGAATCACGAATAAAATCAGCCCAAATTATCCCAAAATAAATGTGACGGATAATCAAGTTACGGGTTGACAAGTTAAAGCAAGTATGCATAAAACATGGATGGGCTCAATTAAAGAAAAGGAAATATGCGCAGTCGAGACTCGAGGCCGTGGGAACGCTGAAACCGTGTGGGAACAAGGGAAGTGGCGGCATCAAGCTAGGGGAGAGGAAAGTGGCGGCATCCAACAAGGGGAGAAGAATCCTATTCTTAGTTTTTTGCATTTTCAAACTAGGTAGAATAAAAGTTGACAAAATAGTCTAGTTTGTGAGTTCTATGTTCATTCATCCTAGAAACTTACAAACTAGCATTAAATGCTTGCTTGGAGGCCAAGGTTTTTTATCCTATATAAGGACCTAACCTCCTCTTTTGTAAATCATCGAAGTTGAAGAAAAAACCTTTTAGAGAGAGAAACTTGTTGTTTCAATCTTTTTCAAAGAATCGATGATTTCGAGTCTTGCCTTGAACTAAGGACGTGCTCCGAAGTTTGAGTTGGATTACTTGACGCGTTTTCGAGTAATTCCCCCATTGTTATCGTTATAGGTCTAGCGATAGCAAATATCCCATTGGTTCGATCTCTTCATAAGAAATCGAAGCAAATATCCCTTTCATTCTTGCACAAAAGAAACACAAAAACAAAACAAAAAGACTTCCGTTTCTCCCAAAACGCCTCAAGTGGCACGATCAGGTCGGGTTGCACCTAGTGCATTCGGATCTCTCGCTTCACTTGAATTCACAATTAAGTCTTCCGCTACGTATACGCTTCAAATGGTATCAGAGCTTCGGCTCTTGATCACCCCAAAAAAAATCAAGACGGTCCTAGGGAGGTCCCAATCAATTGGTAGTTGAATATCCAACGCGATTGGTATTCAAAGGTTAGACTCAACGAGGTAGTTGAGGTTTAATCGATTGGATCTTGAAGGCACGGATTGAACACAAAAAAAAAAAAAAAAAAATCACTGTTCACGTGGTACTGTTCACCATCAAAAAAAAAGAGGAGTTTCGAAATTTCAAAAAAACAACATCAAAAATGGATTTCGGCGATCCTAACTTTCTTGAGAATCTTCAAAGGGCTTTAAAGAATTTACAAGAAAACGATCCCAAGTGGATGCCTAGACAAGAACAAACCATTGAAGAGTTCAAAGTGAGTGAACTACCCGAGTTCACGGGAGGCACGGACCCCGAGGACTACCTTGAATGGGAACGGAAAATCGAACGAATGTTTGATTTCAAAGTTCTGGATGACACGAAACGCTGCAAGTACGCTATTCGAAGACTTAGTGGAGGGGCTTCACTATGGTACGAGAGTTTGAAAGCAAGGCGTGCTCGCGCTGGAAAAAGGAAATTATCATCTTGGGATTCTCTTAAACGCAAGTTGCGTAAGAAATATGTTCCAGCAACTTATACGCTTACGATTTATCGTAAGATCGCCAATCTCAAACAAGGGAGTACGACGAATAGTGTTGGCGAACCCAAGTCGGCTGCCACCCCTAGTTCCGCGGCAAGAGCGCCCGATTCTAAGGAAATAAGTCTCTCCAAAGTACGATGTTTAAAGTGTCCGGGGTTTGGGCACTATCAAAGCGCGTGTCCAAATGAACGATTGAATACCTTGAGAGACACTGTTGCTTATCGGGATGAGTTGTTTGATGAGGAGGAATGATTGGGTGATGTGTTCAATTTCGAAGAAAGAGAAAAGGACGAGATTATAGAGCCATTGAGTGACGATGATCAAATTAAAGATGTGATTGAAGATGACATATTTGTCAACTTGGATGAAGGATTACTTGGATTTGAGGCATTGAAGGATTACTACGAGCATGATCCCGACTTTGGAGAAACCTTCGAGATTTGCAAGTCCAGAAATCATGATGAGTTCATTATTCTAGATGGTTTCCTCTTCAAAGGTAATAGTGCAGCAGGAGCCACTGACCAGGACACCCCACAAATGCAAGCAGGCCAAAACAGCACCACACCCATTTCAGGAAGCAACCAAACTGGGCTAAGTTTAGTGGCTAATAGGTACGAGTACAAGCCCAACCACCAGCTGCCACCATGGCCAGCTGGTTGGTCACTAAACTAGGCTCGAGAAAGTCCTAGGGGTCCAAGGGAAAATCACAATGCAAGTCCTAGAAAACCAAGTCGACAGAATCGCAAAGAAATGACAAACAACAAAAGCAAACTTTCCATTTCTGGCTAAACCATGAGGAAAAAGCACACAAAGAACTTTTGGCTTGTCTTCCCATATACCAGATACAACCTAGAGCCAATTTTAATGCCAAGGACTCAATCATTTCGTCCTCAAGTGCCTACATTCAACAGAAAAGCCAGCAATGCAAAGCAAAGGACCACAACCTCACATCACACTGCATTTCTCTTTTGTTTTCATTCCAGTTTACAATTAAGAGCTTTTAAACCGTTATAATATTGTACTTGGACTCTTACCAGCATGTGAGGAGGGATCCTGACCCTTGGATGTAGTTTTCTTTCAAGTTTGTAACCTAAAAAGGCCTATATAAGGACCTCAACTCAGACTGTTGTAACACAGCTGATTTATGAAATGAAACCTGAGATTTCTCTCAAATTTAAACCTCTTAATCTTGTGCTTAGTCTGTAGATTAGAGTCAGGCTTGATAATAACCTGTGCTTAGACTGTGGTTATTGATTAAGTACCTGTTAGTAGAGTATAAACTTTCTGTCTTTGAGACTCGTGGTTAGTTTAGCTTTGCTGTTTGTTTTAGTTGAGTCTTTCCTGTGTTAATCTGTGGAATCTCTTAACTCTAACACCCCAAATTGTAAGCTTAACTCCCTGTGAGAATTCTGTGGGTTTTACAGTTGATAATTATATCCAAAGTTCCCTCCTTTCAGTCAACTCCCAGAATTGCCTCAGTCACTGTCCATTTGTGTCTGTCAGTCAGTTCAGTTGAGTATTTAAGGTACTTTGAGTCCTCCCCAAATCCTAGAAATTTACTCAGAGTTAGTTCGTATATTAAAGGAATTTACTGCCAAGTTTCATGATTTTAGGAGGTCAATTCATAATTTTATTAAATAGCACAAGTTTATTGCATTCCTGAGAACTTGTCTTATTTCTGCTGGTTTGTTTGTTGTATTTGTCTAAACCCTTGGGCATTACACTGCAAATTGGTATATCAGAGCAAGGTTTTAACACGATTCTATCTTGTGTTAGTCTTGGGAAGGAAAGTGAGTTCATTTTTACCCTAACTACAACAAAACTACAAAAAATAACCCATGAGTGAAGAGAGATTTACTGGTATTGAGACCAGGGTGGATCAGATAGCAGGAAGAATCAATGAACTGGTGAATATTGTCAACACTCTTGCAGAAGGAGTTCCTAACAGGCCACCCTACGAGGCAGAGAGGCGGGGGTAGAGGCTTTGTTGGAGCAGGAAGAGGACAACCACACCACCAGGAATATGGAGAAGACATGTCAGATACTGATGAATCTATGGCAGAGGGCATCTACATGGAGAGAGACAAAGATATAAAGGTAGAAATTCCTGATTTCCATGGTAGTTTAAACCACTCAAGATTTGTTAGACTGGATTAGAACTCATGAGAGAGTCTTTGAATTTAAGGGATATATTTGTGAAAGCTTTCAAAGTTTCTATCCTTAAATTCAAAGGTTATGCCTCACTTTGGTATGAAACCCTGAAAAGCCAGAGAATGAGAGAAGGCAAGGAACCCATTAAATCTTGGCTAAAACTTAAAAAGAAATTGAAGGATAAGTTTATAGCTAAAGATTACACACAGGATATGTTTATCAAATTAACCCAAAATTAAAACAAGACCAACAATCTGTTGAGTCTTATCTTAGGAGCTTTGAACAACTTACCCTGCAATGTGAGATCACTGAAAAGCCTGAACAGAAAATTGCTAGGTTTGTAGAGGGCTTAGATCCTAAGATTGCTATAAGAGTTAGAATGCAACAAGTCTGGTCCTTTGATGAGGCAGTCAACCTTGCATTGAGGATTGAAAAGATGGGAAAAGCCAAGGTCACTGCTTCCAAACCCCTTACCAGACCCACTTTCAAACCTTTTTCTGGGGTTAGGATTGGAGAAACTCCAAAACTTGCAACCCAACCAACACCAGACAAGGGGAAGAGTCATGTGAATCCTAGAACCAACACACCAGTGATCGATGGGAAAATTAAATGCTTCCAAAGTGCAAGGGTATGGCCATTTTAGGAAGGACTGTCCTTCTAAGAGAACCTTGACAAAGAATGGAAGTAGAACAGTGGGAGAGGGAAGGCTTGGTTCAGATGAGGAAGATGAGACCCCGATAATGGAGGAAGTGGAGATCGAAGGAGAACCAGAACAAGATGCGCTTGTGGCCCCCCTGATACAGGTCACAACTTAGTCTTGTGGAGGGTCATGCATTCCCAACACTCACCTCTGGAAGCTGATCAAAGATCCCTGATATTCAGAACCAGATGCACAGTCCAGGGGAGGGTTTGTAACCTAATCATAGATGGGGGAATTTGTACAAATGTGGCATCAAATACCATGGTTAGCAAACTCAACTTGACAACTCAAGAGCACCCAAACCCTTACAAGTTGAGATGGTTGAACAAGGGAGCAGAAGTAAGGGTGGACAAACAATGCTTGGTTCCATTTTCTATTGGGAAGGTGTATAAAGATGAAGTCCTGTGTGATATTGTCCCAATGGATGCCTGCCACCTACTCCTGGGAAGACCATGGGAGTATGACAGGAATACCACTCACCATGGGAAGGATAACATCTATAGTTTCAAGCATGAAGGCAAGAAGGTCACTCTGACCCCATTACCACCCAACCAGAGAAACTATGGAGGTCCAAGTATGCCAGAGGAGAGCAATGGTGTGCTATTTCTTTCTGAAGCAGCCATGATCAAAGAAATGAAGCAAGAACAACCTGTCTGGGTGTTACTATCCAAAGAAGTAAGCAAGGAAGGGAGTCCTGAGATGCCTGCTGAAGTTAGGCCATTAATTCAGAGGTATAAGGAAGTATTTCCAAAAGAGTTGCCTAGTGGGTTGCCACCATTGAGAGGCATTGAGCACCACATAGACCTTGTTCCAGGCTCAGTGCTTCCCAACAGGCCAGCTTATAGAAGTGATCCAGCTGCTACCAAAGAATTACAAAGCCAAATTGAGGAACTTATGAGCAAAGGATTTGTCAGGGAATCACTCAGTCCTTGTGCAGTCCCTACTCTACTTGTTCCAAAGAAAGATGGGACATGGAGGATGTGTACTGACAGCAGAGCCATTAACAACATCACTGTCAAGTACAGGTTCCCAATACCAAGGTTGGATGACATGCTAGATGAGCTCAGTGGTGCCATGATATTTTCTAAGATTGATCTCAGGCAAGGGTACCATCAAGTCAGGATAAGGGAAGGAGATGAGTGGAAGACTGCCTTCAAAACTAAACATGGACTATATGAGTGGCTTGTGATGCCATTTGGTCTTTCTAATGCACCAAGCACCTTTATGAGACTGATGACTGAGGTGCTAAGGCCATGTTTAGGCAAATTTGCAGTGGTCTACTTTGATGATATCTTGGTTTACAAAGAAGAAAGGAAAGAGAAACACCAAACATCTTGAAACCGTGTTCGTGGATCCTCAAAGAACAGAAACTATTTGTCAAACTAGAAAAATGCACTTTTATGGTTAAAGAAGTGGCATTCCTAGGGTACATTGTCTCTGGGAGAGGGATTACAGTTGATCAGGACAAAGTTGCAGCCATTCAGTCATGGCCAACTCCTAAAAACTCACAAACTAGACTATTAAATACTTGGCATAGGGTCCCAGGGAACAAATACTTGCTGCAAGATGGATTTCTATTCCAAGGGAACAAGCTCTGTGTTCCAAGGGGTTCCTACAGGGACCTCCTAATCAAGGAAGTCCATTCAGGAGGCTTAGGAGGGCATTTTGGTGTTCAAAAGACACTGGACATACTACAAGAACAGTTCTATTGGCCAAAAATGATGGGGGATGTCCAAAATGTTCTCAGGAGATGTTCAGTATGTCAAATGGCTAAGAGTTCTTTCCAAACTGGTCCATATACCCCATTACCAGTACCAAGTAGACCATGGGAGGATGTGAGCATGGATTTTATTGTTGCATTGCCAAGGACACAGAGAGGAAAGGATTCAATCATGGTTGTTGTTGACAGGTTCAGCAAGATGGCCCATTTTATAGCTTGCAAGAAAACAGAAGATGCTGCCAGTGTTGCTGAGCTATACCTAAAGGAAGTTGTGAGGCTTCATGGAGTTCCAAAGACAATTGTTTCAGATAGAGATACAAAGTTCATGAGTTACTTCTGGAAAACTCTATGGAAGCTGCTCAAAACAAGATCAAGTTGTTCAAGATTTCTCACCACCCCCAAACAGATGGCCAAACTGAGGTCACCAACAAAACCCTGGGTAGGATTCTGAGATGTCTTGTAAGCAAGAGTCTAAAAGATTGGGACATCAAGTTGGCAGCAGCAGAATTTGCCTTGACATCACCATCAACTCCATCGGTCATAGTCCTTTTGAGGTTGTCTATGGGATTAATCCACTAATGCCTGTAGACTTGTCATCTGTACCAAGAAGTGAGATGAATCATGATGCTAAGGCCAGGGCAGAACAACTGCTGAAACTCCATGAAACTGTGAAAAGGGAAATTGAGAAGACCAATGAGAAGTACATGAAACAGTCCAAGGTACATCAGAAAAGGAAAGAATTTGTTCCAGGGGATTTGGTCTGGGTTCACTTAAGAAAGGAGAGATTTCCAGCAAGAAGAAAGAACAAGTTAATGCCAAGAGCTGATGGCCCCTTTGAAATTATTGAGAGGATTGGTCCAAATGCCTACAAAGTGGATCTACCAGGAGAGTATGAGGTGCATGGCACTTTTAATGTAGGTGACCTAAGTCCATATTATGAGGATGCTTGAGGGGGAGGAGTCATCGGGCTTGAGGACAAGCCCTGTTCAACCAGGGAGGTTGCAGCAGAGCCACCGACCAGACACCCCACAAATGCAAGCAGGCCAAAAACAAAGACCACACCCATTTCAGAAGCAACCAAACCGGCTAAGTTTAGTGGCCAATAGGTACGAGTACAAGCCCAACCACCACCTGCCACCATGGCCAGCTGGTTGGTCACTAAACTAGGCTCAGAAAAGTCCTAGGGGTCCAAGGGAAAATCACAATGCAAGTCCTAGAAAACCAAGTCGACAGAATCGCAAAGAAATGACAAACAACAAAAGCAAACTTTCCATTTCTGGCTAAACCATGAGGAAAAAGCACACAAAGAACTTTTGGCTTGTCTTCCCATATACCAGATACAACCTAGAGCCAATTTTAATGCCAAGGACTCAATCATTTCGTCCTCAAGTGCCTACATTCAACAGAAAAGCCAAAGAATGCAAAGAAAGGACCACAACCCATCACTCACACTGCATTTCTCTTTTGTTTTCATTCCAGTTTACAATTAAGAGCTTTTAAACCGTTGTAATATTGTACTTGGACTCTTACCAGCATGTGAGGAGGGATCCTGACCCTTGGATGTAGTTTTCTTTCAAGTTTGTAACCTAAAAAGGCCTATATAAGGACCTCAACTCGATCATTGTAACACACAGTGATTTATGAAATGAAACCTGAGATTTCTCTCAAATTTAAACCTCTTAATCTTGTGCTTAGTCTGTAGATTAGAGTCAGGCTTGATAATAACCTGTGCTTAGACTGTGGTTATTGATTAAGTACCTGTTAGTAGAGTATAAACTTTCCTGTGCTGAGACTGTGGTTAGTTTAGCTTTGCTGTTTGTTTTAGTTGAGTCTTTCCTGTGTTAATCTGTGGAATCTCTTAACTCTAACACCCCAAATTGTTAGCTTAACTCCCTGTGAGAATTCTGTGGGTTTTACAGTTGATAATTATATCCAAAGTTCCCTCCTTTCAGTCAACTCCCAGAATTGCCTCAGTCACTGTCCATTTGTGTCTGTCATCGGGGATTCAGTTGAGTATTTAAGGTACTTTGAGTCCTCCCCAAATCCTAGAAATTTACTCAGAGTTAGTTCTTATATTAAAGGAATTTACTGCCAAGTTTCATGATTTTAGGAGGTCAATTCATAATTTTATTAAATAGCACAAGTTTATTGCATTCCTGAGAACTTGTCTTATTTCTGCTGGTTTGTTTGTTGTATTTGTCTAAACCCTTGGGCATTACACTGCAAATAGACTTTATGTTTCAAAACTTCCAACTCGGGAACTCCTTATTCGAGAAGCTCATGAAGGTGGACTTGGAGGACATTTCGGGGTAAACACAACTGTAGATATTCTCAAAGAGCATTTTCATTGGCCCCAACTGCAAAGAGTCATGCAGGATGTGATACGAAGGTGGGAACCATATCAAGTCAAAGAACCATATCAATCACCAATTGACAAATACATTGATGAGAAGCTACATGGTGTGAACTCTAATTTCTTATTGAGGTCAATTTGCATGGAAGCTCAGGATGATCTTGTTGTCTCAAGCAACCACTATTTGGATGTCGGTAGAATTGTGCATGAAAGGTGGTGGGAAGGAAATCACAAGAAAGTGAAGTACAAGCAAAGATGGCACAAAATGGTTGTGATTGACAATACTCATTACAAATTCAAATCACCGGAGAGGGATAAACATGAAGAATACATTGAAGATGATGAGCAGAAGAAGAGATCAACGGGGTGCGTAAACTGCTTCATGTTCTTAATCAAGTTTGAATCCAACTTCCAGATTTTTTTTGATCCCGGCGGCATCAAATATGATTCGACTATGTGCTCGGGTTTGTTTGGGTTTATAATATTCATCTTTGATCCCGGCATACTGAGGCAAAGAATTGAGGACAATTCTTTTTTAAGGGAGAGAATTTGATGCGTATAGCGGGACGCGATTAATAAACGACCTGATGCGAATCGACCCGATGAAAGAGGCTGTGCTCAATTTAGAGGACCAAGCAAAACCACGCCCAAGTAATGCATATTCGCACACAAAAATTGGATGGGCTCAAATAAAAGAAAGGAAATATGTGCGATTAAAGCTCAAGACCCGCGAGAACCTTGATACCGTGTGGGAACAAGAGGAATGCCGTGTGGGAACAAGAGAAAAGAGAGGAAGGTGGCGGCACCAAGGGGAGAGGAATTCCTACTTAGTTTTTTGCATTTTCAACCTAGTTTGAATAAAAGTTGACAAAAAGGTCTAGGTTGTAAGTTCAATATATTCATTCATCCTAGAACTTACAAACTAGCATTTAATGCTTGCTTGGAGGCCAAGGCTTTTGTCCTATATAAAGGACCTAGCCTCCCTCATTTGTAATCATCCAAGTTGAAGAAAAAACCTTTTAGAGAGAGAAACTTGTTGTTTCAATCTTTTTCAAAGAATCGATGATTTCGAGTCTTGCCTTGAACTAAGGACGTGCTCCGAAGTTTGAGTTGGATTACTTGACGCGTTTTCGAGTAATTACCTCATTGTTATCATTATAGGTCTAGCGATAACAAATATCCCATTGGTTCGATCTCTTCATAAGAAATCGAAGCAAATATCCCTTTCATTCTTGCACAAAATAAACACAAAAACAAAACAAAAAGACTTCCGCTTAACCCCAACGCCTCAAGTGGCACGATCAGGTCGGGTTGCACCTAGTGCATTCGGATCTCTCGCTTCACTTGAATTCACAATTAAGTCTTCCGCTACGTATACGCTCCAAAGGTTTGATGCGTATAGCGGGACGCGATTAATAAACGACCTGATGCGAATCGACCCCATGAAAGAGGTTGTGCTCAATTTAGAGGACCAAGCAAAACCACGCCCAAGTAATGCATATTCGCACACAAAAATTGGATGGGCTCAAATAAAAGAAAGGAAATATGTGCGATTAAAGCTCAAGACCCGCGAGAACCTTGATACCGTGTGGGAACAAGAAGAATGCCGTGTGGGAACAAGAGAAAAGAGAGGAAGGTGGCGGCACCAAGGGGAGAGGAATTCCTACTTAGTGTTTTGCATTTTCAACCTAGTTTGAATAAAAGTTGACAAAAAGGTCTAGGTTGTAAGTTCAATATATTCATTCATCCTAGAACTTACAAACTAGCATTTAATACTTGCTTGGAGGCCAAGGCTTTTGTTCTATATAAAGGACCTAGCCTCCCTCATTTGTAATCATCCAAGTTGAAGAAAAAACCTTTTAGAGAGAGAAACTTGTTGTTTCAATCTTTTTCAAAGAATCGATGATTTCGAGTCTTGCCTTGAACTAAGGACGTGCTCCGAAGTTTGAGTTGGACTACTTGACGCGTTTTCGAGTAATTACCCCATTGTTATCATTATAGGTCTAGCGATAGCAAATATCCCATTGGTTCGATCTCTTCATAAGAAATCGAAGCAAATATCCCTTTCATTCTTGCACAAAATAAACACAAAAACAAAACAAAAAGACTTCCGCTTCGCCCAAAACGCCTCAAGTGGCACGATCAGGTCGGGTTGCACCTAGTGCATTCAGATCTCTCGCTTCACTTGAATTCACAATTAAGTCTTCCTCTACGTATACGCTCCAAAGGTTTGATGCGTATAGCGGGACGCGATTAATAAACGACCTGATGCGAATCGACCCCATGAAAGAGGTTGTGCTCAATTTAGAGGACCAAGCAAAACCACGCCCAAGTAATGCATATTCGCACACAAAAATTGGATGGGCTCAAATAAAAGAAAGGAAATATGTGCGATTAAAGCTCAAGACCCGCGAGAACCTTGATACCGTGTGGGAACAAGAAGAATGCCGTGTGGGAACAAGAGAAAAGAGAGGAAGGTGGCGGCACCAAGGGGAGAGGAATTCCTACTTAGTGTTTTGCATTTTCAACCTAGTTTGAATAAAAGTTGACAAAAAGGTCTAGGTTGTAAGTTCTATAAATTCATTCATCCTAGAACTTACAAACTAGCATTTAATGCTTGCTTGGAGGCCAAGGCTTTTGTCCTATATAAAGGACCTAGCCTCCCTCATTTGTAATCATCCAAGTTGAAGAAAAAACCTTTTAGAGAGAGAAACTTGTTGTTTCAATCTTTTTCAAAGAATCGATGATTTCGAGTCTTGCCTTGAACTAAGGACGTGCTCCGAAGTTTGAGTTGGATTACTTGACGCGTTTTCGAGTAATTACCCCATTGTTATCATTATAGGTCTAGCGATAGCAAATATCCCATTGGTTCGATCTCTTCATAAGAAATCGAAGCAAATATCCCTTTCATTCTTGCACAAAATAAACACAAAAACAAAACAAAAAGACTTCCGCTTCGCCCAAAACGCCTCAAGTGGCACGATCAGGTCGGGTTGCACCTAGTGCATTCGGATCTCTCGCTTCACTTGAATTCACAATTAAGTCTTCCGCTACGTATACGCTCCAAAGGTTTGATGCGTATAGCGGGACGCGATTAATAAACGACCTGATGCGAATCGACCCCATGAAAGAGGTTGTGCTCAATTTAGAGGACCAAGCAAAACCACGCCCAAGTAATGCATATTCGCACACAAAAATTGGATGGGCTCAAATAAAAGAAAGGAAATATGTGCGATTAAAGCTCAAGACCCGCGAGAACCTTGATACCGTGTGGGAACAAGAAGAATGCCGTGTGGGAACAAGAGAAAAGAGAGGAAGGTGGCGGCACCAAGGGGAGAGGAATTCCTACTTAGTGTTTTGAATTTTCAACCTAGTTTGAATAAAAGTTGACAAAAAGGTCTAGGTTGTAAGTTCAATATATTCATTCATCCTAGAACTTACAAACTAGCATTTAATGCTTGCTTGGAGGCCAAGGCTTTTGTCCTATATAAAGGACCTAGCCTCCCTCATTTGTAATCATCCAAGTTGAAGAAAAAACCTTTTAGAGAGAGAAACTTGTTGTTTCAATCTTTTTCAAAGAATCGATGATTTCGAGTCTTGCCTTGAACTAAGGACGTGCTCCGAAGTTTGAGTTGGATTACTTGACGCGTTTTCGAGTAATTACCCCATTGTTATCATTATAGGTCTAGCGATAGCAAATATCCCATTGGTTCGATCTCTTCATAAGAAATCGAAGCAAATATCCCTTTCATTCTTGCACAAAATAAACACAAAAACAAAACAAAAAGACTTCCGCTTCGCCCAAAACGCCTCAAGTGGCACGATCAGGTCGGGTTGCACCTAGTGCATTCGGATCTCTCGCTTCACTTGAATTCACAATTAAGTCTTCCGCTACGTATACGCTCCAAAGGTTTTGGAGTGAAACTTCTCACTCGATAATTTAAGTGGAAAAACTAAAAAAATGAGCCTAAGTTTGCATGAAACAAACCCTTTGTTTAAGCGTGTCCTTAGAGGACGATTTGGATATGACTAGACCCGAACACAAAGCAATAGGACTAGCCTCGATAATTCAAAGCACACAAGCAAATGAATTACCAACCCCAAGCACAAAGCAATGGAGCTCTTCAAGCACAAAGCAAAGAAGAGATTTTTGTGAAGAAAACACTTGGTTTCTTACTCAGTTTTTAACTCAATCAAATCTGAATATTACACTTGGGAACTTGGCTTATTTATAGCCCAAGTCCTTCTAATCTTAACCATCCAAATTACATCCAATGGCTATCATTAAACTACTTAGAAAACAATAAAAGTTGCTGAAAAATCTATCCTAGGCAGCCAAGAGCATCAACCAAGCAAGAACAATCCAATTGGTCTTCTCAAGGTCTTACAATGAAAGGGACATAAGAGCTATCCTAGGAACACACAATTGGAGGCTTCCTTAGTCCATTTTCGGCTGGTATAAGCCCTTGAGAGCAGCCCCCAAAGCTCTTACACAATTGTAAGAATGATAGTGACACTTTGGATCTTCCTTGAAAGCGACATTTGAGCTAACTCTTCAAAATAAAGAAAACAGCCTCCTAGGACTGATTTGGACGGTTTGAGCAGCTGAAAAACGTCCTAGGATGGTCTTCATGTGATTACTAAAAAGATGGGACCGATTGGAAGCAAACTAAGCTCGTTTGTTGAAAACCGATAAACCCGTCACTCGGTTTTGTCTTGTGATTTCATCTTAGCTCGGATCCTTATTTAAATAAAAGTCCCTACACAAAAAGTCTCAAAATTCATTATAGAGTTGAGACATGACAAAAATTACCATGCTTTCCTAGACGGATTTTGAGTTTGACCCCAAAACAGAAGACGAGCCAAAACCGGGTTGTAGAACATCTCAGGAACTCAGTCGCATTTTGTAAGAGGCATATCTCTTAGCTCAGGATGAATATCAGGGCACATGATAGCTCATTTGAAAGCTAAGGGAGTTAGCTTTCACCTCCAAAAAGAATCAACCTTATATGTTGAGTAAATCTTGAGTTATTGAACTGTTAGTGCACGTAGGTCATGGGCTGTCCAGTAATGCGCAGTCTGTTTGCATCGACCATAACTCAAGATATAAAATAGCTATGATGGTAATTCCAAATCCCTGATTTAGATAAGACCTTAAGCTTTCCAATGGCATAGGAATCATATGAATTGAACGGTTAGAACTTGAGATATAGAGATTGGAAGTCAGGCCTGCCGGAATAATACTTCAAAAAGCGATGAAACACTTTCAATTGTTAACCATTCCTTGGACTGTTTCTTTTGGCCTTGAAGTGAATCAAAATGAAACAATATTGAAACAATTTTGTTTCAGGTTTGATGCGTATAGCGGGACGCGATTAATAAACGACCTGATGCGAATCGACCCCATGAAAGAGGTTGTGCTCAATTTAGAGGACCAAGCAAAACCACGCCCAAGTAATGCATATTCGCACACAAAAATTGGATGGGCTCAAATAAAAGAAAGGAAATATGTGCGATTAAAGCTCAAGACCCGCGAGAACCTTGATACCGTGTGGGAACAAGAAGAATGCCGTGTGGGAACAAGAGAAAAGAGAGGAAGGTGGCGGCACCAAGGGGAGAGGAATTCCTACTTAGTGTTTTGCATTTTCAACCTAGTTTGAATAAAAGTTGACAAAAAGGTCTAGGTTGTAAGTTCTATATATTCATTCATCCTAGAACTTACAAACTAGCATTTAATGCTTGCTTGGAAGCCAAGGCTTTTGTCCTATATAAAGGACCTAGCCTCCCTCATTTGTAATCATCCAAGTTGAAGAAAAAACCTTTTAGAGGGAGAAACTTGTTGTTTCAATATTTTTCAAAGAATCGATGATTTCGAGTCTTGCCTTGAACTAAGGACGTGCTCCGAAGTTTGAGTTGGATTACTTGACGCGTTTTCGAGTAATTCCCCCATTGTTATCGTTATAGGTCTAGCGATAACAAATATCCCATTGATTCGATCTCTTCATAAGAAATCGAAGCAAATATCCCTTTCATTCTTGCACAAAAGAAACACAAAAACAAAACAAAAAGACTTCCGCTTCGCCCAAAACGCCTCAAGTGGCACGATCAGGTCGGGTTGCACCTAGTGCATTCGGATCTCTCGCTTCACTTGAATTCACAATTAAGTCTTCCGCTACGTATACGCTCCAAAGGTTTGATGCGTATAGCGGGACGCGATTAATAAACGACCTGATGCGAATCGACCCCATGAAAGAGGTTGTGCTCAATTTAGAGGACCAAGCAAAACCACGCCCAAGTAATGCATATTCGCACACAAAAATTGGATGGGCTCAAATAAAAGAAAGGAAATATGTGCGATTAAAGCTCAAGACCCGCGAGAACCTTGATACCGTGTGGGAACAAGAGGAATGCCGTGTGGGAACAAGAGAAAAGAGAGGAAGGTGGCGGCACCAAGGGGAGAGGAATTCCTACTTAGTTTTTTGCATTTTCAACCTAGTTTGAATAAAAGTTGACAAAAAGGTCTAGGTTGTAAGTTCTATATATTCATTCATCCTAGAACTTACAAACTAGCATTTAATGCTTGCTTGGAGGCCAAGGCTTTTGTCCTATATAAAGGACCTAGCCTCCCTCATTTGTAATCATCCAAGTTGAAGAAAAAACCTTTTAGAGAGAGAAACTTGCTGTTTCAATCTTTTTCAAAGAATCGATGATTTCGAGTCTTGCCTTGAACTAAGGACGTGCTCCGAAGTTTGAGTTGGATTACTTGACGCGTTTTCGAGTAATTCCCCCATTGTTATCGTTATAGGTCTAGCGATAGCAAATATCTCATTGGTTCGATCTCTTCCTAAGAAATCGAAGCAAATATCCCTACTATTCATCACTCAGCAGTTTGAGTCTCCAAAACAAGAAATCAGAGTTCCCACCATGTAGCTTCTCGTCAATGTATTTAAGAATTGGTGATTGATACGGTTCTTTCCTTGTATTAATACGGCTCCAATTCCAACACTGCTTGCGTCACATTGCACCTCAAATGGTTGAGTGAAATCCGGGAGGGCCAATAACGGTGCCTCGCAAAGTTTCTGAATAATGGTTTCGAACTCCTTTTGAGCGGCTGTGGTCCATACGAAGGTTACCTTCTTCGTACCCTCGGCGATAGGACTAGTAATGGTACTAAAGTCGTGAATGAACATCCGATAGAATAAGGCGAGTCCATGAAATGATTGGACCTCCGTGATGGTCTTAGGAGTAGGCCATGACTTGATTGCTTCAATGTTAGATCGATCGACCGAAACTCCGTCTTTTGAAACCCTGTAGCCAAGAAGGATAACGTTCTCGACCAAGAATAAACACTTCTCCTTTTTACCATAGAGTTGTTGCTCTCGGGGCGTATTGAACACCTCGCGAAAGTGTTTGAAATGATCATCCTTGCAACGGCCAAAGATCAAAATGTCATCCAAGTAGACGACAACAAATCTGCTCAACAAAGGTTCGAGTACCATGTTCATGAGTCGTATGAAGGTACTCGGAGCATTGGTTAATCTGAATGGCATGACGGTCCACTTGTATAACCCATGTCTAGTCTTGAATACGGTTTTCCACTTATCCCTTTCTCTCATTTGCATTTGGTGATAACCACTCCTCACGTCGATCTTAGAAAAGGTTTTGGATCTATGCAACTCATCAAGCATGTCGCCAAGCCTTGGAATAGGAAAATGATACTTGATAGTTATGTTGTTCTTGGCTCGACTATCAGCGCACACTCGCCACGTCCCATCCTTCTTTGGAGCAAATAGAGTAGGGACAACACATGGACTTATGCTCTCGCGCACATAACCTCGTTCCATCAATTCCTCGATTTGAAATTCCTTTGTCTCCATTGGATTGCATTTATAGGCGGCTTTGTTTGGTAAGGGAGCTCGTGGTAGGAGATCGATTTGGTGTTCAATCCCTCGAATGGGTGGTAAACCAGCGGGTAGTTCCTTGGAGAAAACATCCTTGATTTCCTCATCCGAGATTGGCACAAGACTAGGATTGTCTTGAGTTGCATCGTCATAACTTGTATGCTCACTTTCTTCGATGTGAGTTTCATCATAAACTCCTTCCATTTCTTCATAAAAAACAATTGGTTGATTTGGATCAAATAAAGAAGTACCTTTTGTATGAGGTTTATCCTCAAAAGAAAACAAGTCCTCTTCAATCACATCTTTAAGTTGATCATCATCACTCAATGGCTCTATTGTAATAATCTCGTCCTTTTCTCCTTCTTCGAGATTGAACACGTCACTCATTCGTTCCTCCTCATCAAACAACTCATCCTGATAAGCAACAGTGTCTCTCAAGGTGTTCAATCGTTCATTTGGACACGCGCTTTGATAGTGCTCACACCCCGGACACTTTAAACATCGTACTTTGGAGAGGCTTGTTTCCTTGGAATCGGGCGTTCTCGCCTCAGAACTTGGGGTGGCAGCCGACTTGGGTTCGCCAACACTATTCGTCGTGCTCCATTGTTTGAGATTGGCGATCTTACGATAAGTCGTAAGCGTATAAGTTGCTGGAACATATTTATTACGCAACTTGCGTTTAAGAGAATCCCAAGAAGATAATTTCCTTTTCCCGGCGCGAGCACGCCTTGCTTTCAAACTCTCGTACCATAGTGAAGCCCCTCCACTAAGTCTTTGAATAGCGTACTTGCAGAGTTTCGCGTCATCCAGAACTCCAGTTAATTCTATATATATATGTGGACTGTCTCGAAGTTCTCAAAATCAAACATTCGTTCGATTTTCCGTTCCCATTCGAGGTAGTCCTTTGGGTCCGTGCCTCCCGTGAACTCGGGTAGTTCAATCACTTCGAACTCTTCAACGGTTCGTTCTCGTCTAGGCAACCACTTGGAATCGTTTTCTCGTAACTTTTTCAAGGCTCTTTGAAGATTCTCAAGAAAGTTGGGATCGTCGAAGTTCATTTTGATGTGAGTTGTTTGAAATTTCGAAGCTCTTTTTTTTTTTTGATGGTGAACAGTACTGTGAACAGTACCGTGACTTGTATTTTTTTTTTTTTTTTGTTCAAACCGTGCCTTTAAGATCCAATCGATTAAACCTCAACTACCTCGTTGAGTCTAACCTTTGAATACCAATCGCGTTGGATATTCAACCAATAACTGATTGGGACCTCCTTAGGACCGTCTTGATTTTTTTGGGGTGATCAAGAGCCGAAGCTCTGATACCACTTGAAGCGTGTACGAAGCGGAAGACTTAATTGTTTTGTTTTTGGGTTTATGTTGTGCAAAAGATAAAGGATATTTGTTTCAATTTCTTGTGAGGAGATCGAACCAATGGGATATTTGCTATCACTAGACCTATAGCGATAACAATGGGGAATTACTCGAAAACGCGTCAAGTAATTCAACTTAAACCGCGGAGCGCGTCCTTAGTTCAAGGCAAGACTCGAAAGCATCGACTCTTTGAAAAAGATTGAAACAAAAGTTTCTCTCTCTAAAGGTTTTTCTTAATTCTTTGATGATTTACAAATGAGGAGGCTAGGTCCTTTATATAGGACAAAAGCCTTGGCCTCCAAGCAAGCATTTAATGCTAGTTTGTAAGTTCTAGGATGAATGAACACATAGAACTTACAACCTAGACCTTTTTGTCAACTTTTATTCAAACTAGGTTGAAAATGCAAAAATATAAAATGAGATTCCTCTCCCCTTGGTGCCGCCACCTTCCTCTCTTTTCTCTTGTTCCCACACGGCATTCCTCTTGTTCTCACACGGTTGCAGCGTTCCCACACGGTCTTGAGTCTCGATTGCACATATTTCCATTCTTTTATTTGAGCCCATCCAATTTTTGTGCATAAATAATGTATTACTTGGGCTTGGTTTTGCTTGGTCCTCTAAGTTGAGCACAACCTCTTCTATTGGGTCTATATCCGCATCATCTTTGGGGCTTATTTGGACTGAATTTATTCGTGATTCCCGCTAAAATTTATTAGAATTTTTACCCCCCTCTATACGCATCAACATGTTGATGCGTATAGAGGGGGGGTAAAAATTATAATAAATTTCAGCGGGAATCACGAATAAATCCCGTCCAAATAAACCCAAAATAAATACGACGGTTAATAAAATTACGGGTTGAGAAGTTGAATCAAGTACGCATAAAACATGGATGGGCTCAATTAAAGAAAAGGAGATATGCGCAATCGAGACTCAAGACCCGTGGGAACGCTGAAACCGTGTGGGAACAAGGGGAAGTTGTGACACCCCTCGTTGAGGCAACTAAATATAACTAGTAAATCGTGGCGGAAACACGAGATTTTTAAAACTTTTAAAGCTTCTAGTGAAGTCCAACGCGAGGTATCACCAACACGATAGATAAGTTTAGATAATTAAGTTTAAGTTTACAACACAAGTCTATTTATTGGGGAAAAGATATCCCACGAATTAACATCAATTCGAAAAGTAGGTGAGTCTATTATGTAATAACTAATAAGGTCCGAGGTAAGAACTCGCTAGCTCACACGGTCTTCCCCACTTAAGCTTCATCACCAACCTGTCATTCATAATAAATATGAAAGCCACAGTCAGTGGGGAGTAACTCAGGGTTCTCCCAGCCACAATATGTCAAAATACAAGTAATTAGGAATTTAATTAAACAAACAAGCATAAGAATAAATACTTATGGTAACAAGAGAATCATGATTAGTATACAAAATGCAATAAGAGTAGTTATGCATAAATGAGAGAAGAATAAATGGGTCAAATGGTCAAATAATGACTCGACTCAAATGTAAGATAAATTACAAAGTATAGACTCAAACAAGACAACCCTCTAGACTCCAACCTCTTGGTAGGACGACGATCATAATACGGTCCTAGTCTAAACCTGGCCAGACTCTCGGGATGGACGACACCCGATTCGACAAACGATACCAAATCGTATCCAAGACTCGAAATATGGTACACCTAACCGTGCCCGAAAGTCGAGTAACCTCAAGCGGAACCTTGTCACCTAACCGTGACCCCCGGTCCGAAGAGGCGGAAGGAAAAATAGCCCAACTCGGAAACAATGGCACCTAACCGTGACCCAATGTCCGAGGGCAAATAAATAAGGAATGTCGAGTAGTCTCACAATGTAAAACGTCACACTCGGGTCACAAATACGAGTGGAAAAGATTGCACAAACATAACGTAAACAATTCATGTGAAGTATGCATAAGTATAAAGGTATAAGAAACATCAGGTGCTCTCTGCCGGTGTGGGCACTTGGCCGCCCCCACCGGCAGAGGATTCATGCTATGGTGAACAAGGTCAAATTAGGTGAGGGTGTATTCTCTCGCCGGGTGGCTTTGTCGCCCCACCGGCAGGGGATACAAGCTAAAGGAAACAAGGTCAAAAACATTCAATGTGTATCCTCTGCCGGTGACCGGCCGCCCACCCAGGAATACCTACGTAGTCAATTAACTTCAACATTCCACATTGTGTATTCTCTGCCGGTTGACCATGCTGCCGCCCACCTAACGGTGCAGGGGATACACCCTATTATAAAGGACACCAAAATCTCATGTATACATGCCGCCGGTTGGGTAGGCCCGGCTGCCGCCCACCCGGCAGGGGATCACAAAGGCTTAATTCTCTATTTTTACAAGTCGAAAATGCAAAGACGCGCTGCCGGTTGGGTAGGCCGGCTGCCGCCCACCTAGAGGATCACCGTATACGAAAACTCAACAAACATTCATCTAAAGCCTTCCAAATTCAACCATCTTTCATTTAATCATTTCATACTTCTTAAACATGATGAATACTCGTAAAATTACCACTTTCAAGATGTAATTAACATATGGGGTGGATTATAAGTCATTAAAGTGAGGCTTAAATCAAATAATTATGAGGGAATTACACTAACATCATCCCATATTTCACCATATTACAACAAGACATGAAATTACTCCTTAAACATGTGAGAATTGTCATACAAGTATTCTACTCAACCCCAAATCACCAAAAAGCATGAAAGACACCAAATTTAACATTCATGTGAGTCTAATACTACACAATTCACACAATTTTAACATAAAAGTCGAGTAACCCATCACCGTTACCTTTTTGCACTTCAATCTTCTAAAGACTCGTCAATGATGTAGCTATCCTCCTCCGGGTTGTCCAAGTTCTCCCCTAAACACAAAAACAAAGGTATTAAGTCAAGAATCCACATCCTTGTAAGATGAGAATTTCGAAATAGAGGAAAAGATGGCAACTTTCTTACTTAGAAAGAGGGGAAATGAGAAAAGGAAGAGAATGGCGCGAAAAGGAACGAGATTGGTGAAGAATTGAGTGAGATATGGTGATTTTAGGGTTAGTAAGGGAAGGTTCAACAATGGTGATGTGGTTGTTGGGAAATTTCAGAAATTAGAAGTGAGGGAGATGAAGTTGTGAGGGTTTAGTTGAGGTTTTGTGTAGAGAAAAGAGGGGGAAAAAGGCCCATGAGTCAAGTTAAGCCCAATAACTCAAAATGAGTCGGTATCTTCTAGAATTTTCGGCCCAAGTCTACTATAACTCGAGTCGGAGAATAATATTATTAAAATCTACACTATTATCACCGTTACACGGCTAAGACAATATTTTATGAAAATAAGCTTTAAATAATAATTATTTAATAAAAATTACTTAAAAGTTTATTCAAAAATATTAGGAAGGCGCGGGGTGTTACAATCATCCCACCTTTTAAAAAGTTTCGCCCTCGAAACTTGAAACGAAAAGGTATTACCTTAAGAAAACAAACTAGGGTACTTGACTCGCATGGAAGCCTCCGGCTCCCAAGTCTCTTCTTCTACATCACCACACTTCCACAACACCTTCACCAAGGGCACCACTTTGCTCCTTAGCTTCTTCTCCTTCTTATCCAAGATACGAATCGGTCTCTCCTCGAAAGAAAGACTAGGCTCAAGCTCGGGAATTTCATTTTGCAACACATGACTAGGGTCGCTAATGTATTTCCTAAGTTGAGACACGTGGAAAACATCATGAACTTTACCCAAACTCGGGGGCAAATCCAATCTATAAGCCACGGCACCAATCCTTTTTATCACTTCATAAGGTCCAATGTACTTTGGACTCAACTTCCCTTTAACTCCAAACCTCTTTACTCCTTTCATCGGGGACACTTTCAAGAACACCTTATCTCCAACTTCAAACTCCAAGGGTCGACGGCGAACATCGGCATAGGATTTCTGTCGATCTTGGGCGGCTTTCATTCTTTCACGGATGAGCTTCACTTGATCAATTGTCTCGGCTAACTTGTCGGGTCCTAGATCACGAACGTCACTTGCTTGATCCCAACAAATCGGACTACGGCATTTCCTTCCATAAAGGGCTTCATAAGGGGCCATCTTGATAGAAGCATGATAACTATTGTTGTAAGAAAATTCCACCAAAGGTAAGCTCTTCTCCCAACTAGAATGGAAATCAAGGGCACAAGAACGCAACAAGTCTTCTAGAGTTTGAATCGTCCTCTCGGATTGTCCATCGGTAGCGGCATGAAAAGCGGTACTCATCAACAACTTACTACCCATAGCGTCTTGCAAAGCTTTCCAAAATCTTGAACAAAAACGCGGGTCACGATCCGACACGATCTCCTTAGGAACACCATGGTAACGAACGATCTCCTCAACATAAGCACTAGCAAGACGGTCTAAACTCCAAGTTTCTTTGATAGGGATGAACCTAGCACACTTGGTCAACCTATCCATAACAACCCATACGGCATCCTTTCCACCAACGGTCTTAGGCAAAGCCATCACAAAATCCATAGAAATGGACTCCCACTTCCATAAAGGAACATCCAAAGGTTGTAGCAAACCACCGGGTCTCTTATGCTCAATCTTCACTTGTTGACAAGTAAGACACCTTCCAACATATGACACAATGTCATTCTTCATGTTAGGCCACCAAAACTGAAGCTTCAAATCTTTATACATCTTGTCTCCTCCGGGGTGAATCGAATAAGGGGATAGATGAGCTTCATCTAGAACTCTCTTCCTCAAATCAACGGTATCGGGCACAGACATGCGTCCTCGGTAACGAAGGTAACCTTTAGCATCAATCTCACAATCCTTTGCTTTCCCTTCAAGAAGCTTGGCTTGAAAACTTTTAAAGGTAGCATCGTCCCCAAGGCTATCAAGGATCTCACGGTGAAGAACGGGCTCGGCAACCATAGCACCAAGATAATCAAAACCACTCTCCACAAGTTGCAAACTTAACTTACGAAACTCGGCACAAAGGTCATCGGGGAGTACACGAATGGCACTCAAGGAATGAGTGGACTTCCTACTAAGGGCATCGGCAACCACATTTGCCTTTCCTTCATGATACAACATCTCTACGTCATAGTCATTCACCAACTCCAACCATCGTCGTTGTCTCATATTCAAATCCTTTTGGGTGAAGATATATCTCAAACTCTTATGATCGGTGTAGATGCGGCAATGGACTCCAATGAGATAGTGTCTCCACATCTTCAAGGCATGAACAATGGCGGCTAATTCCAAATCATGAGTGGGATAGTTCACTTCATGAACTCTTAATTGTCGCGAAGCATAGGCAACAACCTTCCTATTTTGCATAAGAACACAACCTAAACCCATCTTAGAAGCATCACAAAACACATCGAAGTCAACTCCATCCTCGGGCAAGGTCAACACGGGAGCGGTAGTCAATGCAAAGTCTCATGGATCCATCCTTCTTCTTCACAAAGAGAACGGGAGCACCCCAAGGTGAGGCACTAGGTCTAATGAATCCTTTCTCAATCATCTCATCAAGTTGCTTCCTCAACTCCTTCAACTCGGTTGGCGCCATACGGTACGGGGCTTTAGCAATCGGTCCGGTTCCGGGTACAAGGTCGATAGAAAACTCAACATCACGCTCGGGGGGAATTCCGGGCAATTCTTCGGGAAAGACATCGGGGAACTCACAAACCACGGGCACTTCTTCGATCTTTGGTAAGGGAGGGGAGGTAGAAGTCACCACGCATAGAAAGATTTGGTAACCTTTCCTCTTCATGCTCATCAACTTTAAAGCGGAAATCAATTTCACACCTTCTTGGGAACGGACTCCTTTATAGGATACGCGGGTGCCTAGCGGACTCTTGAGGTAAATCTTTTGGTCTCTACACTCGAATCTTGCATCATACTTTGACAACCAATCCATACCCAAAATCACATCGAATTCCTCAAGGGGAAAACGAAGTAGGTTAGCGGGAAACAAGGTTTCCGAAATAGAAATAGGAATGTCGGAGAAAGTGAGGGAGCAAGAGAATATATCTCCGGAAGGTAGGGATATAGAAGTTTCCTCACTAGGAATGGGCTCAAGAGCTAGTTTTTCCGAAAACTTGGAAGATATAAAAGATAGAGATGCGCCGGTATCAAATAAAATGAGGCAAGGTTGATCAAAAATTGAGAACATACCCGTAATGATATCGGGATGAGCGGCGGCTTCGGCTCGACTCATGACAAAGATAGTTCCTCTTGGCCTAGCATTTGAAGTAGGAGCATTCTTCTTCTCGGGGCAATCGGCAACACGATGTCCGGGCTTCTTACAATGGAAGCAAGTCAAGGGCTTGCCATAGCATCCAATTCCGGGGTGTGCAGCTTGCCTACAATGGTAGCACTTACGGTCCTTCTCAAGTTCATTAGTTGATGTGGGAGCTTGTCCTCTAGGTTCTTGAACTCTTGGTCCTTGTCCTCCATGGTCTTGTATCTTTGGCACAAACCTCCTCTTATTGGCATAGTTTGGAGTAGAAGGCACAAATGGTCTCTTGCCATGAAAGTTAGAACGGTAAGAATGAGAAGAGGAGTGGGGCTTGGCTTCTTCTTCAATGGCCTTCAAAGAGCTTTCGGCCCAAATGGCATCATCATAGACTTCCACAAAGGTAGTTGAATTTCTTCTCACCATGCTTTCCACTTTAGGATTCAACTTGTTCTTATAGAAGTAGACACGATCCTCTTCATCTTTCACGAACTTGGAGGCATAATGAGCAAGTTCATTAAACTTGTCGGTGTAGGCTTGAATTGATAGCTTCCCTTGCTTGAAGTCCATGAACTCCTTCAATCTTTGTTGTTTGAGCTCCTTAGGGTAGAAGCGAGTCTCCACAAGTGACTTGAAGCGGTTCCAATCAAAGTTGGGATCTTGAGTAGCGGTAGGACCGGTCAAAGTCCACCACCTATCGGCTTCCTTCACAAGAAAGTGAGAGGCTAATCTCACCTTGTCCTCCTCTCGGGCATCAAAGAGAGAGAAGTTCTTCTCCATATCGCGAAACCACTCCGAGAGAGCAACGGGATCCACTTCACCACCATAGGTCCTAGCCTTGTTCCTTGCTAGTTGACTTGCAATCCAAGCATAGCTTCCTTGACGGTTAGCTTCGGGTGCAAGGGGAGCGGGTTGAGCATTTTGTTGATTAGCAAGCACTTGAGTGAGGGCTTGCATGATAGCATTTTCCACATTGGTCGCTCGTACCATCTTTTGCACAAGAGCAAACAAGTTAGAACCTATCACAAAACATACACAAAAAGGCTACCAACTTAGGTCCTTAATTCTACCCATCTCTCATTCATTTATTCAAGGTCAAGTAAGAATTTTAAGTTGGGGTACACGTGTGTGCGTCGGGAGCAATATATGCTCTGATACCAACTGTGACACCCCTCGTTGAGGCAACTAAATATAACTAGTAAATCGTGGCGGAAACACGAGATTTTTAAAACTTTTAAAGCTTCTAGTGAAGTCCAACGCGAGGTATCACCAACACGATAGATAAGTTTAGATAATTAAGTTTAAGTTTACAACACAAGTCTATTTATTGGGGAAAAGATATCCCACGAATTAACATCAATTCGAAAAGTAGGTGAGTCTATTATGTAATAACTAATAAGGTCCGAGGTAAGAACTCGCTAGCTCACACGGTCTTCCCCACTTAAGCTTCATCACCAACCTGTCATTCATAATAAATATGAAAGCCACAAAGGGGGAGTAGCTCGGGGGTTCTCCCGGCCACAATATGTCAAAATACAAGTAATTAGGAATTTAATTAAACAAACAAGCATAAGAATAAATACTTATGGTAACAAGAGAATCATGATTAGTATACAAAATGCAATAAGAGTAGTTATGCATAAATGAGAGAAGAATAAATGGGTCAAATGGTCAAATAATGACTCGACTCAAATGTAAGACAAATTACAAAGTATAGACTCAAACAAGACAACCCTCTAGACTCCAACCTCTTGGTAGGACGACGATCATAATACGGTCCTAGTCTAAACCTGGCCAGACTCTCGGGATGGACGACACCCGATTCGACAAACGATACCAAATCGTATCCAAGACTCGAAATATGGTGCACCTAACCGTGCCCGAAAGTCGAGTAACCTCAAGCGGAACCTTGTCACCTAACCGTGACCCCCGGTCCGAAGAGGCGGAAGGAAAAATAGCCCAACTCGGAAACAATGGCACCTAACCGTGACCCAATGTCCGAGGGCAAATAAATAAGGAATGTCGAGTAGTCTCACAATGTAAAACGTCACACTCGGGTCATAAATACGAGTGGAAAAGATTGCACAAACATAACGTAAACAATTCATGTGAAGTATGCATAAGTATAAAGGTATAAGAAACATCAGGTGCTCTCTGCACGGTGTGGGCACCACTGCCGCCCACCGGAGAGGATTCATGCTATGGTGAACAAGGTCAAATTAGGTGAGGGTGTATTCTCTGCCGGGTGGCTTGCCGCCGCCCACCCCCGGCGGGGGATACAAGCTAAAGGAAACAAGGTCAAAAACATTCAATGTGTATCCTCTCTGTAGGGTGACCGTGCCGCCCACCTAGGGAATACCTACTGTAGTCAATTAACTTCAACATTCCACATTGTGTATTCTCTGCCGGTTGACCAGTGCTTACCGGCAGGGGATACACCCTATTATAAAGGACACCAAAATCTCATGTATGCACGCCCGGTTGGGTAGGCCGGCTGCCCACCTACCGGCAGGGGATCACAAAGGCTTAATTCTCTATTTTTACAAGTCAGAAATGCAAAGACGCGCTGCCGGTTGGGTAGGCCGGCTGCCGGCCCACCGGCAGAGGATCACTGTATACGAAAACTCAACAAACATTCATCTAAAGCCTTCCAAATTCAACCATCTTTCATTTAATCATTTCATACTTCTTAAACATGATGAATACTCAGAAAATTACCACTTTCAAGATGTAATTAACATATGGGGTGGATTATAAGTCATTAAAGTGAGGCTTAAATCAAATAATTATGAGGGAATTACACTAACATCATCCCATATTTCACCATATTACAACAAGACATGAAATTACTCCTTAAACATGTGAGAATTGTCATACAAGTATTCTACTCAACCCCAAATCACCAAAAAGCATGAAAGACACCAAATTTAACATTCATGTGAGTCTAATACTACACAATTCACACAATTTTAACATAAAGTCGAGTAACCCATCACCGTTACCTTTTTGCACTTCAATCTTCTAAAGACTCGTCAATGATGTAGCTATCCTCCTCCGGGTTGTCCAAGTTCTCCCCTAAACACAAAAACAAAGGTATTAAGTCAAGAATCCACATCCTTGTAAGATGAGAATTTCGAAATAGAGGAAAAGATGGCAACTTTCTTACTTAGAAAGAGGGGAAATGAGAAAAGGAAGAGAATGGCGCGAAAAGGAACGAGATTGGTGAAGAATTGAGTGAGATATGGTGATTTTAGGGTTAGTAAGGGAAGGTTCAACAATGGTGATGTGGTTGTTGGGAAATTTCAGAAATTAGAAGTGAGGGAGATGAAGTTGTGAGGGTTTAGTTGAGGTTTTGTGTAGAGAAAAGAGGGGGAAAAAGGCTCATGAGTCAAGTTAAGCCCAATAACTCAAAATGAGTCGGTATCTTCTAGAATTTTCGGCCCAAGTCTACTATAACTCGAGTCGGAGAATAATATTATTAAAATCTACACTATTATCACCGTTACACGGCTAAGACAATATTTTATGAAAATAAGCTTTAAATAATAATTATTTAATAAAAATTACTTAAAAGTTTATTCAAAAATATTAGGAAGGCGCGGGGTGTTACAGAAGTGGCGGCATCTAGCAAGGGGAGAGGGATGTGGCGGCACCTAGCAAGGGGAGGAGAATTCCAATTTAGTTTTTAGCATTTTTCAAACTAGGTAGAATAAAAGTTGACAAAATAGTCTAGTTTGTAAGTTCTATGTTCATTCATCCTAGAACTCACAAATTAGCATTTAATGCTTGCTTGGAGGCCAAGGCTATTGTCCTATATAAGGACCTAGCCTCCTCATTTGTAAATCATCCAAGTTGAAGAAAAAACCTTTTAGATAGAGAAACTTGTTGTTTCAATCTTTTCAAAGAGTCGATGATTTCAAGTCTTGCCTTGAACTAAGGACGCGCTCCGCAGTTTAAGTTGAATTACTTGACGCGTTTTCGAGTAATTCCCCATTGTTATCGTTATAGGTCTAGCGATAGCAAATATCTCATTGGTTCGATTTTCTTCACAAGAAATCGAAACAAATATCCTTTTATTCTTGCACCACATAAACACAAAAAAACCAAACAAAAAGACTTCCGTTTCGCCAATATCACGCCAAGTGACACGAACTGGTCGAGTTGCACCTAGTGCATTCAGATCTTTCGCCTCACTTGATTTCACAATTAAGTCTTCCGCTCCGTATACGCTCCAAATGGTATCAGAGCTTCGGCTCTTGATCACCCTAAAAAAATCAAGACGGTCCTAAGGAGGTCCCAATCAATTGATAGTTGAATATCCAACGCGCTTGGTATTCAAAGATTAAACTCGGCGAGGTAGTTGAGGTTTAATCGATTGGATCTTGAAGGCACGGATTGAACAGAAAAACAAAAAAACAAAAAAAAAAATTACTGTTCACGTCGGTACTGTTCACGGTACTGTTCATCCGCGAAAAAAAAAAAATCCGAAACTTCAAAACAAATTCCCAAAATCTAGATGGTCCTAGGCGTGTCAAAACCAAGTTGATAGGTTGAATTTCCGATTGCGATTGGAGTTTAAAGGTTAAACTTGAACAGGTCGTTCAAGGGTTAATCGGTTTTGATCTCTCATCTCTAGAGAGTGTTCTAGACGAAAAAAAAGGGGGGGAAGAAAAAAAAAAAAAAAACCAAAAGAAAGATGGAGTATTTGAGAGTTGTCGAATGGCATTCATGCTTTTCTGAAGAAGATTCGATGGAGGTTTATTCCGCCCTAAATCTTGATTTACCTCCAATATTTGACAAATATGAAGACGAGGAGGTTTGTGTTGCTTATGTAGAAGGGGTGTGTGATTTGTTCAATTCTAGCCATGGACTTGAATTATTTGCTAAGTCCATCATGATTGCAAATGATTCTTGTGAGTTTCAAGATCAGCCCCATCGTTGTTTGGTTGAGTTTCAAGCAAAAAGGATTGCCGTACCTATGAAGGATTCATATTATTTGCATCATTTGTGCGACAATGGAGTTCATGATTCGGTGGCTGACCATCATCGGCAGAAAATAATTCGGGGCTGTGGTAATTTTGTGTTTAGCACCGCAACAATATCTCAAGAAATGCAAATATGTGTTTGGAACCAGCGGCAAATGTCCCAGGTATTTGATCCGGGCATTGGGTAGCAAAGGATGAACGCACGGCAGCATCTCCTCTCGACACTTGAAGGCATAAGAATCGGGACGATTCTTTTTGAAGAAGGAGAGGGTTGATGCGTATAGGGGGGGGGGTAAAAATTCTAATAAATTTCAGCGGGAATCACGAATAAATTCCGTCCAAATAAACCCAAAATAAATACGACGGTTAATAAAATTACGGGTTGACAAGTTGAATCAAGTACGCATAAAACATGGATGGGCTCAATTAAAGAAAAGGAGATATGCGCAATCGAGACTCAAGACCCGTGGGAACGCTGAAACCGTGTGGGAACAAGGGGAAGTGGCGGCATCTAGCAAGGGGAGAGGGATGTGGCGGCACCTAGCAAGGGGAGGAGAATTCCAATTTAGTTTTTAGCATTTTTCAAACTAGGTAGAATAAAAGTTGACAAAATAGTCTAGTTTGTAAGTTCTATGTTCATTCATCCTAGAACTCACAAATTAGCATTTAATGCTTGCTTGGAGACCAAGACTATTGTCCTATATAAGGACCTAGCCTCCTCATTTGTAAATCATCCAAGTTGAAGAAAAAACCTTTTAGAGAGAGAAACTTGTTGTTTCAATCTTTTTAAAGAGTCGATGATTTCGAGTCTTGCCTTGAACTAAGGACGCGCTCCGCAGTTTAAGTTGAATTACTTGACGCGTTTTCGAGTAATTACCCATTGTTATCGTTATAGGTCTAGCGATAGCAAATATCCCATTGGGTCGATTTTCTTCACAAGAAATCGAAACAAATATCCTTTTATTCTTGCACCACATAAACACAAAAAAACCAAACAAAAAGACTTCCGCTTCGCCAATATCACGCCAAGTGACACTAACTGGTCGGGTTGCACCTAGTGCATTCGGATCTTCCGCCTCACTTGAATCCACAATTAAGTCTTCCGCTCCGTATACGCTCCAAACTTGGAGCGTATACGGAGCGGAAGACTTAATTGTGGATTCAAGTGAGGCGGAAGATCCGAATGCACTAGGTGCAACCCGACCAGCTAGTGTCACTTGGCGTGATTTTTGGCGAAGTTTTAAGTCTTTTTGTTTTGTTTTGTGTTTATGTTGTGCAAGAATGAAAGGATATTTGCTTCGATTTCTTGTGAGGAGATCGAACCAATGGGATATTTGCTATCACTAGACCTATAGCGATAACAATGGGGAATTACTCGAAAATGCGTCAAGTAATTCAACTTAAACCGCGGAGCGCGTCCTTAGTTCAAGGCAAGACTCGAAAGCATCGACTCTTTGAAAAAGATTGAAACACAAGTTTCTCTCTCTAAAGGTTTTTCTTAATTCTTTGATGATTTACAAATGAGGGGGCTAGGTCCTTTATATAGGACAAAAACCTTGGCCTACAAGCAAGCATTTAATGCTAGTTTGTAAGTTTCTAGGATGAATGAACATAGAACTCATAAACTAGACTATTTTGTCAACTTTTATTCTACCTAGTTTGAAAATGCAAAAAACTAAGAATAGGATTCTTCTCCCCTTGTTGGATGCCGCCACTTTCCTCTCCCCTTGCTTGATGCCGCCACTTCCCTTGTTCCCACACGGTTTCAGCGTTCCCACGGCCTCGAGTCTCGACTGCGCATATTTCCTTTTCTTTAATTGAGCCCATCCATGTTTTATGCATACTTGCTATAACTTGTCAACCCGTAACTTGATTATCCGTCACATTTATTTTGGGATAATTTGGGCTGATTTTATTCGTGATTCCTGCTAAAATTTATTAGAATTTTTACCCCTCCTCTATACGCATCAACACTCCCTTCTTTAAGAAGAATCGACCCGATTCTTTGAAATACTTGATGCCACCGGGATCAAAAACAAGTCTTGAAGTTGAAGTTAGATTCAACTTGATCAAGCACATGAAGCAGTTTACGCACCCCGTTGATCTCTTCTTCAGCTCATCATCTTCAATGTAGTCTTCATGTTTATCCACCTCCAGTGATTTAGATTTGTATTGAGTATTCAAAACCATTTTGTGCCATCTTTGCTTGCGCTTTATTTTCTTGTGATTTCCTTCCCACCACCTTTCATGCACAATTCTACCAATATCCAAATAATGGTTGCACGAAACAATAAGATCATTAGGAGCTTCCATGAAAATTGACTTTAATAAGAAATTAGCGTTCCCACCATGTAGTTTCTCGTCAATGTATTTATGAATTGGTGATTGATACGGTTCTTTCACTTGCGAATCAAAACTAATGTGTCCCACCCATTTGGCATGTTTCGGATTCAACTTCTGTTTCCTGTTAATGTACTTCAACGATTCATGATCCAAAGGTAGTATGAAGTAATTCGGACGGGGATAACGACTCCAATGATTAAGAGTTCTCACGATCGCATAGAACTCTTCGTCGTACGTAGAGTAGTTGAATCTAGGACCATTTAATTTCTCGGAGAAATAAGCGATGGGTCGCTTTCCTTGTATTAATACGGCTCCAATTCCAACACTGCTTGCGTCACATTGCACCTCGAATGGTTGAGTGAAATCCGGGAGTGCCAATAACGGTGCCTCGCAAAGTTTCTGAATATTGGTTTCGAACTCCTTTTGAGCGGCTGTGGTCCATACGAAGGTTCCCTTCTTCGTACCCTCGGCGATAGGACTAGTAATGGTACTAAAGTCCCAAATGAACCTCCGATAGAATAAGGCGAGTCTATGAAATGATTGGACCTCCATGATGGTCTTAGGAGTAGGCCATGACTTGGTTGCTTCAATTTTGATTTGTTCCTCCGAAATCCTGACTTTAGATACCATATAGTCGAGAAAGATGACGCTCTCGACCAAGAATGAACACTCCTCCTTTTTACCATAGAGTTGCTGCACTCGGGGCGTATTGAACACATCGCGAAAGCGTTTGAAATGATCATCCTTGCTCCGGCCGAAGATCAAAATGTCATCCAAGTAGACGACAACAAATCTGCTCAAGAAAGGTTTGAGTACCTTGTTCATGAGTCGCATAAAAGTACTCGGAGCATTGGTTAATCCGAATGGCATGACGGCCCACTCGTATAACCCATGTCTATTCTTGAACGCGGTTTTCCACCTATCCCTTTCTCTTATTCGCATTTGGTGATAACCACTTCTCAAGTCGGTCTTAGAAAAGGTTTTGGATCCATGTAACTCATCAAGCATGTCGTCAAGCCTTGGGATAGGAAGACAATACTTGATAGTTATGTTATTCATGGCTCGACTATCAACGCACATTCGCCACGTTCCATCCTTCTTTGGGACAAGTAGAGTAGGGACGGCACATGGAATCAGGTTTTCATGAACATAGCCTCGATTCATTAGCTCCTCCATTTGTCGTTGCAACTCTTTTGTTTCCATTGGATTGCATCGATAGGTCGCTTTGTTCGGTAACGAAGCTTCGGGAATGAGATCAATTTGGCGTTCGATCTCTCTAATAGATGGTAAACTAATGTGTTGAGGCGTATAATGAACTCATCAATGAACAAGGACAAATGATTTACACAACGAGTCACAATGAGTAATTAACTAGGATAAAGGATTCACACAAAGAGTCACAATAACTAATGAACATTGACAAATGGTTCACACAACAAGTCACAATGGGTAATTAACTAGGACAAATGATTCACACAAAGAGTCATAATAACTAATGAACAAGGACAAATGATTCACACAACGAGTCACAATGGCTAATGAACAAGGACAAATGATTCACACGATGAGTCACAATGCCTAATGAACTAGAACAAATGATTCACACAAAGAGTCACAACGACTAATAAAGAAGGACAAATGGTTCACACAACGAGTCACAAGGACCAATGAACAAGGACAAATGATTCACACGACGAGTCACAATGACTAATGAACTAGGACAAATGATTCACACAAAGAGTCACAATGACTAATAAACAAGGACAAATGGTTCACACAACGAGTCAAAAGGACTAATGAACAAGGACGAATGATTCACACGATGAGTCACAATGACTAATGAACTAGGACAAATGATTCACACAAAGAGTCACAATGACTAATAAACAAGGACAAATTGTTCACACAACGAGTCACAAGGACTAATGAACAAGGGCAAATGATTCACACAACGAGTCACAAGGACTAATGAACAAGGACAAATGATTCACACGACGAGTCACAATGACTAATGAACTAGGACAAATGATTCACACAATGAGTCACAACGACTAATGAATAAAGACAAATGGTTCACACAACTAGTCATAATGTGTAATTAACTAGGACAAATTATTCACACAAAGAGTCACAATAACTAATGAACAAGGACAAATGATTCACACAATGAGTTACAATGGCTAATGAACAAGGACAAATGATTCACACGACGAGTCACAATGACTAATGAACTAGGACAAATGATTCACACAAAGAGTCACAACGACTAATAAACAAGGACAAATGGTTCACACAACGAGTCACAAGGACTAATGAACAAGGACAAATGATTCACACAACGAGTCACAATGACTAATGAACTAGGACAAATGATTCACACAAAGAGTCACAATGACTAATAAATAAGGACAAATGGTTCACACAACGAGTCACAATGACTAAGGAACAAGGACAAATGATTCACACAACGAGTCACAATGACTAATGAACAAGGACAAATGGTTCACACAACGAGTAACAAGGACTAATGAACAAGGACAAATGATTCACACGAAGAGTCACAATGACTAATGAACTAGGACAAATGATTCACACACAGAGTCGCAATGACTAATAAACAATGACAAATGGTTCACACAACGAGTCACAAGGACTAATGAACAAGGACAAATGATTCACACGACGAGTCACAATGACTAATGAACTAGGACAAATGCTTCATACAAAGAGTCACAACGACTAATGAATAAAGACAAATGGTTCGCACAACGAGTCATAATGTGTAATTAACTAGGACAAATGATTCACACAAAGAGTCCCAATAACTAATAAACAACGACAAATAATTCATACAACGAGTCACAAGGACTAATGAACAAGGATAAATGATTCACACGACGAGTCACAATGACTAATGAACTAGGACAAATGATTCACACAAAAAGTCACAATGACTAATAAACAAGGACAAATGGTTCACACAAGGAGTCACAAGGACTAATGAACAAGGACAAATGATTCACACAACGAGTCACAATGACTATAAAACAAGGACAAAGGGTTCACACAACGAGTCACAAGGACTAATGAACAAGGACAAATAATTTACACAACGAGTCACAATGACTAATGTACTAGGACAAATTATTCACACAAAGAGTCAAAATGACTAATGAACAAGGACAAATGATTCACACAACGAGTCACAATGAGTAATTAACTAGGATAAAGGATTCACACAAAGAGTCACAATAACTAATGAACATTGACAAATGGTTCACACAACGAGTCACAATGGGTAATTAACTAGGACAAATGATTCACACAAAGAGTCATAATAACTAATGAACAAGGACAAATGATTCACACAACGAGTCACAATGGCTAATGAACAAGGACAAATGATTCACACGACGAGTCACAATGACTAATGAACTAGGACAAATGATTCACACAAAGAGTCACAACGACTAATAAAGAAGCACAAATGGTTCACACAACGAGTCACAAGGACTAATGAACAAGGACAAATGATTCACACGACGAGTCACAATGACTAATGAACTAGGACAAATGATTCACACAAAGAGTCACAATGACTAATAAACAAGGAAAAATGGTTCACAGAATGAGTCAAAAGGACTAATGAACAAGGACGAATGATTCACACGACGAGCCACAATGACTAATGAACTAGGACAAATGATTCACACAAAGAGTCACAATGACTAATAAACAAGGACAAATTGTTCACACAACGAGTCACAAGGACTAATGAACAATGTGATGTGTAAACACCCACCCCTTACAATATTTTGGCAATTTGTGAAGTTGCAGGAAAAAGGATCAACTTCTAAATTTGGTTTGAGTACTCTAATGGACTCCTAAATTCATGAAAATTTGCAGGAATTAAGCTTGACACCTTAACTAAATTCTGTGAAAATTACAAGATTTTAGGAGACTCAGAAGTAAATTAAATAAATTACTAAACCAGAACTCGACAGAGAAAGAGCAAACTGCCAAAGGTGTGGGTGTAATTGTGAAGTAAAGGAGGTAAATTTGAGATATAATTGTTCAACTGTCTTCCACAGCAAGCACAGGAAGCTAACTAAACAATTTGGGATGTTTAACTCAAGAAAACCACAGCTTAACACAGGAATACTCGAGTTGAAACAGATAATAAAGCTCAAACAATCCACAAGCATGCACAGGATGTTTCTCACCCTATGTCCAGGTCCTTATTCAATACTCACAGCAAGCACAGAGTATCAATAAGCCTGACTCTACCCTATGTTTCTAACATAAGATTTAAGAGATTTGAATTGAGAGTAAAACTCGTTTTTCATTCATAAACAAATGCCTCTAACAAAACCGATGCAAGGGTCCTTATATAGGCCTTGTCTTTAGGTTAAACATGAAATAAAGGTTCATCTAAGGGCCAGGATTGTCCCATAAGTCAGGACAAAGTCTAGATAATATATTACAACGACAAAAAGATCATAAATGTAAACTAGAGTGAAAACAAATTAAGTTTGCGAGAGGACATCAGTGACAAGGACATCTTTGTTGCCTTTCAAGTTTTTCTGTGGTAGTTGAAGCTTTTTCTGCTCATGTGAGGACGAGTGGTCTCCTTGGTCTTGACTTAGAGTCCAAGCACCCTCTGATATATGGAAACTTAAGTTAAAGAAGCCTCACACACAACTTTTCCTTGGTTTGTCCAGAAATGGCAATGTACTTTTTGGAATCTCTCCTTTCCTGCAACTTGCTTTCAGACTGGTTTTTCAATACTTTGCAATGAGAATTGGACCTGGCTCCCTAGGACTTTTTGATGCTCACATGAGTGTTTTATCAGCTGGCCATGGTGGCAGCTGATGGTTTGCCTTGTACTGGTACTTAGGAGCCTGCAAAGTAGACTGATCAGTGGCTAGGTAGGAGTGGTCATGGCCTGTTGTTGCCTGAGTTGCTTGACCATGGAATAGTTGGTTGCCCTGGTTACTAGCTCCTGCATCAACCCCTCCTGGTTGAACAGGGCTTGTCCTCAAGCCTGTAACCTCCTCATCCCCTGAGTCTTCATAGTATGGACTGAGATCACCCACATTAAAAGTCCCATGCACCCCATAGTCACCTGGCAGATCAATCTTGTATGCATTTGGCCCAATCTTTTCAATAACTTCAAATGGACCATCTGATCTTGGCATGAGTTTATTTTTCCTTTTTGTTGGAAACCTTTCCTTCCTCAGATGTATCCATACTAGATCTCCTGGTTCAAACACTTTCTTCCCCTTAGACACCTTAAGATGTTTCTGGTATTGCTCATTTGTTCTTTCAATTTGCCTTTTCACTGTCTCATGTAGTTTCAGCAGTTGTTCAGCTCTTTTCTTGGCATCCAGGTTGATGTTTTCTTTAGGTACAGAAGATAAATCTAGGGGCATAAGTGGATTGACCCCATAGACTACCTCAAAAGGACTGTGCCCAGTTGCAGTTGATGGTGCCCTGTTGAATGCAAACTCTGCTGCTGCTAGCTTTAGGTCCCAATCTTTTAGGCTCTTGCTGACAAGACACCTTAAAATCCTTCCCAATGTTCTATTAGTGACCTCAGTTTGGCCATCTGTTTGTGGGTGGTGAGAGGTGCTGAACAAGAGCTTGGTTTTAAGCAACTTCCATAGAGTCTTCCAAAAATATCCCATGAATTTTGTGTCCCTGTCTGATACAATGGTTTTTGGAACTCCATGGAGTCTCACAATCTCCTTCAAGAATAGCTCAGCAACACTTGCTGCATCCTCTGTCTTTTTGCAAGCTACAAAGTGAGCCATCTTACTGAACCTGTCCACCACAACCATCACAGAATCTTTCCCTCTCTGTGTTCTTGGTAGGGCCACAATGAAGTCCATGCTTAAGTCTTCCCATGGTTTGCTTGGTACTGGTAGGGGAGTGTATGGACCAGGTTGGAAAGAACTCTTGGAGAGCTGGCATTTTGAGCACCTTCTGAGGATAATCTGAACATCACCCATCATTCTTGGCCAATGGAATTGGTCCTGTAATATTTCCAAGGTCTTTTGGACACCAAAGTGCCCCCCCATTCCTCCTGAGTGGACTTCCCTGATCAAGAGATCTCTGTAAGACCCCCTTGGAACACATAGCTTGTTGCCCTGGAATAGGAAACCTTCCTGTAGTAGATACTTGCTTCCCTGGTTCCTATGCCCTTCAGTCTGAGTAATCCACTCCTCTGAGAAGTCAGGATCTTCCTTATACAATTCTTTCATGAATTCAAACCCAAGAACCCTGTTGGACATACCTGAAAGCAAGGAATGCCTTCTTGATAATGCATCTGCCACCACATTTTTCTTACCTTCCTTGTATTTGCTGGAGAAGGTAAAGGACTGCAAGAACTCCACCCATTTGGCATGCCTGAAATTTAACTTGTCTTTGGCCATTGATGTACTTCAAGGCTTCATGATCAGAGTGTAGTACAAATGGCTTAGGTTTAAGGTAATGATTCCAATGCATCAAGGCTCTGATGATTGCATAGAACTCTTTATCATAGGTGGAATATTTCAGTTTGGCCCCATTCAACTTCTCACTGAAATATGCTACAGGCTTCTGGCTTTGAATCAGTACTGCTCCAATTCCTACCCCACTAGCATCACATTCCACTTCAAATAGCTGATCAAAATCAGGTAGCTTTAGGATAGGAGTGTTACACATGAGTTGCTTGATTTTTTCAAAAGACTGCTGAGCTTGTTCAGTCCATTGAAACTCCCCCTTCCTCATACATTCAGTGATGGGTGCCACCACTGTGCTGAAATTCTTGATAAATCTCCTGTAGAAGGATGCTAACCCATGAAAACTCCTTACTTCAGTGACTGTAGTAGGGGTTGGCCAAGATTGCATTGCTGCAATTTTCTCTTGGTCAACAGAAATGCCTCTTCCTGATATCAGGTAACCCAGGAATGCAACCTCCTCAACCATAAAGGTGCATTTCTCCAGCTTGCCATACAGCTTCTGCTCTCTGAGGATTTTAAACACCACTTCCAGATGTTTAAGATGTTCTCCCTTGGTCTTGCTATACACCAGTATGTCATCAAAGTAGACAACAGCAAACTTGCCTAGACATGGCCTCAGCACTTCAGTCATTAATCTCATGAAGGTACTGGGTGCATTTGACAGTCCAAAAGGCATTACAAGCCACTCATATAGGCCATGTTTTGTTTTGAAAGCAGTCTTCCATTCATCCCCTTCCCTAATCCTCACTTGATGGTATCCTTGCCTTAGATCAATCTTAGAAAATATGCTGGCACCACTCAACTCATCAAGCATATCATCTAATCTGGGGATTGGGAACCTATACTTGACTGTGATGTTGTTTATAGCTCTGCTATCTGTGCACATCCTCCAGGTGCCATCTTTCTTTGGTACTAGGAGTGCAGGGACTGCACATGGACTAAGAGATTCCCTCACAAATCCCTTTGTCATTAGCTCCTCAATCTGGTGTTGTAACTCCTTTGTAGCATTTGGATCACATCTGTAAGCTGGCTTGTTTGGGAGCACTGAACCAAGGACAAGATCAATGTGGTGTTCAATGCCCCTTAATGGAGGTAATCCTCTAGGCAGCTCATCTGGAAACACTTCCTGGAACCTTTGAATCAAAGGGGCAACAGCTGTGGGCACAACAGTGTTCTCCTTTTGGTTTACTTCCCTGGATAACAAAGATAAGAATTGGCTGTTTTGCTTGCTGATCTCCTTAATCATGGCTGCCTCGTATAAGAACAAGATACTCCACTCACTTCTTCTGGGACATTAGGACTGCCATAGTCCCTCTGGTTTGGTGGTAATGGGGTCAAGGTGACCTTCTTGCCTTGATGTTTGAACATATATACATTGTCCTTCCCTTGGTGTGTGGTATTCCTGTCATATTCCCAAGGTCTTCCAAGTAGCAGGTGACAGGCATCCATGGGCACCACATCACACAACACTTCATCCTTGTACATTTTCCCAATGGAGAAGGAAATAATGCACTGTTTGTCCACTTTCACTCCTGAATCCTTACTTAGCCACCTCAATTTGTAAGGGTTAGGGTGTTCTTGTGTTGGTAAACCCAGCTTGCTAACCATGGTGGTGGAGGCAACATTAGTGCAGCTACCCCCATCAATAATGAGGTTACAAACTCTTCCCTGGACAGTACACCTACTTCTGAATATCATAGATCTCTGGTCAGCTTCTAAGGGGGCTTGCTGAGAGTGCATGACCCTCCAAAGGAACAAACTGTGCCCTGTATCAGGATGAGCAACAATCTGGTCTGGACTGGTTTCTTTCTCAGACTCCACCTCCTCTAAAACAAGAGCCTCATCCTCCTCATACTCCACCAAACCTTCCCTTTCCCATTCTGCAACCTCTATTGCAGTGAGTGTTCTAGCAGAAGGACAATCCTTCCTGAAATGGCCAAATCCCTGGCACTGGAAACACTTAATCTTGTCTCTGGATAAGGGTGGGTTGATTTTGGGGTTCATGGGTGCCTTCCCTTTATCCACAGTGGGTTGGGGGGTTGTTTTGGGTGGTTCATTGATCTTGACACTAGAATAAGGTCTGAAAATAGGTTTGGGTCTGGTTGCAACTGGTTTGGTCTTCCCCATTTTCTCCACTCTTAGTGATAAGTTAACCACATCATCATAAGACCATAAAGGTTGCATTCTAACCTCTGCAGCAATATTTTTGTCAAGACCCTCTAAGAACCTAGCAATTCTTTGTTCAGGTTTTTCATTGATTTCACATTGAAGTGTCAATTGCTCAAATTCTCTTAAATAGGCTTCAACAGTTTTCTCTTTCTGTTTAAGGTTAGACAGTTTGATGAATAAATCCTGAGTATAGTCTTTGGTGACAAACTTAGCCAACATTTTCTTTTTAAGTTTGGACCAAGACCTAAGAGGATCCTTACCCTCCTTTAACCTTTGATGCTTAAGATTATCATACCACAGTGAAGCATAACCTTTCAATTTCAAGACTGCAACTTTACAAGCCTTAGCATCATTATAATTTTTATACTCAAAGATTTTTTCAACATCTCTAATCCATTCTAGTAGGTCATCAGGGTTCAAACTACCAGAAAATTCAGGGATTTCTACCTTTATATGCCTGTCTGTTTGCTCAAGATGTTCTTCTTGTGTCCTGTTGCTTTCATCGAGTCCGATCCATATTCTTCTTCTTAAGTTTGTGGGTGTCTTCTTCCCCGCTCCCATGGCAAAGCCTCTCCCTCTACCCCTTCCTCTGGCAGGTTGCCCCCTAGGGTTTGGGTTTGGGATTCTCTCCATGACAAAGATGCATAACATTCACCAAAGTGTACCCATATTTCTCGGCCGATCTCCAACTGTGGCTTCAATGCCAGCTAGCCTCTCTTCACTCATGGTTATTTTTTTGTGTTTTTAATGTAGGTAGGTTGATGAACTCACTATTCTCTCAATTCCCAAGACAAACACAAGATGGAGTTGTGTTTAGCCTGGCTCTGATATACCAAATTGATGTGTAAACACCCACCCCTTACAATATTTTGGCAATTTGTGAAGTTGCAGGAAAAAGGATCAACTTCTAAATTTGGTTTGAGTACTCTAATGGACTCCTAAATTCATGAAAATTTGCAGGAATTAAGCTTGACACCTTAACTAAATTCTGTGAAAATTACAAGATTTTAGGAGACTCAGAAGTAAATTAAATAAATTACTAAACCAGAACCGATGAGAGAAAGAGCAGCAGCTGCCGGTGTGGGTGTAATTGTGAAGTAAAGGAGGTAAATTTGAGATATAATTGTTCAACTGTCTTCCACAGCAAGCACAGGAAGCTAACTAAACAATTTGGGATGTTTAACTCAAGAAAACCACAGTAACACAGAATACTCGAGTTGAAACAGACAATAAAGCTCAAACAATCCACAAAGATGCATGCACAGGATCTGTTCTCACCCTATTACTGTGTCCTTATTCAATACTCACAGCAAGCACAGAGTATCAATAAGCCTGACTCTACCCTATGTTTCTAACATAAGATTTAAGAGATTTGAATTGAGAGTAAAACTCGATTTTCATTCATAAACAAATGCCTCTAACGATCGATGCAAGGGTCCTTATATAGGCCTTGTCTTTAGGTTAAACATGAAATAAAGGTTCATCTAAGGGCCAGGATTGTCCCATAAGTCAGGACAAAGTCTAGATAATATATTACAACGACAAAAAGATCATAAATGTAAACTAGAGTGAAAACAAATTAAGTTTGCAGAGACGACACAGTGTGACAAAGTGACATCTTTGTTGCCTTTCAAGTTTTTCTGTGGTAGTTGAAGCTTTTTCTGCTCATGTGAGGACGAGTGGTCTCCTTGGTCTTGACTTAGAGTCCAAGCACCCTCTGATATATGGAAACTTAAGTTAAAGAAGCCTCACACACAGCTTTTCCTTGGTTTGTCCAGAAATGGCAATGTACTTTTTGGAATCTCTCCTTTCCTGCAACTTGCTTTCAGACTGGTTTTTCAATACTTTGCAATGAGAATTGGACCTGGCTCCCTAGGACTTTTTGATGCTCACATGAGTGTTTTATCAGCTGGCCATGGTGGCAGCTGATGGTTTGCCTTGTACTGGTACTTAGGAGCCTGCAAAGTAGACTGATCAGTGGCTAGGTAGGAGTGGTCATGGCCTGTTGTTGCCTGAGTTGCTTGACCATGGAATAGTTGGTTGCCCTGGTTACTAGCTCCTGCATCACAATGGCAAATGATTCACACAACGAGTCACAAGAACTAATGAACAAGGACAAATGATTCACACGACGAGTCACAATGACTAATGAACTAGGACAAATGATTCACATAACGAGTCACAACGACTAATGAATAAAGACAAATGGTTCGCACAACTAGTCATAATTGTGACACCCTCACATTATAGCGGAAAAGTAAACACGTAATTCTAGAATAAAACTGCATGGATATGTTTGTAATAAGTTCATTATAGTAAAAACCTGTAATTTTTAAAACCTGAACCTGTTATAAAGATATCCAAATGGGAAGGTGTCAAACATGCAAGGTCCAAAATAAATCTCATGAATGAAACATCGCTAAAGTCGCGAAACAAAGGTATACAAACCAAATATGAGAAAGGGAGACATATGTCCCTAAAAAGTATGTGACATAAAAATATTTAAGGGTCACAATATAATAAAGTCAATCTAGGTCCCAAGGTTACTTTGCTCGCTAGCTCGTCCATGTACCCCATATATGCATCACCTACTCCGTCAAATCGCATTTTATACAAATACGAAAGCCACAGTCAGTGGGGAGTAACTCCGAGTTCTCCCAGCCACGAAATGTCATAATTAATATAACATGTAAACATAAGAATATGAATATGAATAACACATAGCCTTAGCATATAGATGCTAGACAATCGTGCTTATCATGTGAACAACAATATAACAACACATAGTCCTAGCATGTGAATACTAGACCGACTCATACTACACTATCATGTGAATCACATAACATCCAGGAATCCAAACTCTATCAACCATAGCCGGCTTGCATCTCACCTTCTATGATTCATAGAATCATCAAACAAGAAAGGGCAATATATCAAAGACAGGCATAAGTTCTTTGTCCCGTCAATAGTCACTCAGAATCTCGAGTCTATACCACGAGGTAGGGAAGGTAATCGAACCGGTATCTTGGCTCAGAGGTTCTATCAAAACATGGCCAAGACACAACACAACCCTAGCCTAAAATCTGCGCAGACCTAGACATGCGGATACACACCACCGCACCCAAGACCCACAATTTTTTAAAAACAAAGTGAGTACCCTAAGGAGTCCACCAAAGGGTTGGCTAGTACTTAAGCTGACCACTTACTCTCAAAATAAGTAACGAGGTCATGCCCCAACTTGGATATAAACCCACCAAGTCGAACACACGAGGGCTATTAAGAAGTGAACATACACTCGTCAAAGACTATAATGACCTATCTATGATGAAGGCCGAAATACTCACCTAGGACCTAGTCCCCTAGTCCCGACTTGAATACTTTAGCCCACACCACACAAGACAAGTAGGATACCCAATTCAGCTGACAATCCAACAATATCTCCATTATCAATAATAATCCAAATTCCAGCTAACCGTTAGTTTCATAATTCATGAGAAGAAGCTAAAATGGCAAAGAGGCAACAAGACTGAAGTATAAGGCAGCCAATTCATCCAACAACCAACATGTGAAATGATAATTACAAATATCAAGACATAACATAAAATTTCCAGTAACAACCAATCTCACCTCAAAGACAAACCCTCGACCCGAGTCCCGCGACGGGTCATCGGTCAAATCGAGGTTGATCGGTTTAAACCTAGTTTGACCAAACTCGTTCGGTCAATCCGCCCGGATCGTAGTCTTGGCCTACTTTGGCCCAAATTACAAATTTTATTGCAATATTATTCTCATGCTATTTCTAATTTCTATCATGTGAAAAACGAAAGTAACACATTATCAATCACCTAAACACTTAACAAACAACAGGCACAACATTAACTACTAATGTGACATTAATTCGTCGAGTAACTCGGAATAGTTACCTTAAGCTAGAAAAAGGCAAGCAATAAACTTGAGAAAGCTTCTAAAACCCAAAATTACTCTTCATCTTCAACCACATATGAGTCACCTAAAATAATTATGTGAAGGGACGATATTAACGAATTATCGTTATATAAAATATGAGACGGAAATTAATTTAATTATATTTTAAATAAACCAAACTAGCGTCAAAACAATTTATGGACACGGCTCAAAAGTTATTATGACAACCTCAAACTCGACCTAACCACCAATTACACATGGCCTCAAACTCGTGACTTAGCTAGGCCACGGCCAGGCCACAGCTAGGCTACAGCCAGGCCAAAGCACGCCGTGCCATCGACTCGCCTAAAAGCATGCCACAAAGAGTCCGACACGACCACCACCCGACTACCCATAGCCACCCTTCACCCTACTTCATAACCTGATCCAAAAATCAGTCCAAAACAGAACCTAAAAGATGCCTAAGTTCGACCCCAACTCCAGTCCTCAAATGCAAAGTGAAAACCCACGATGACAGCTCTCGTCCCTGCCCAAAACAGAGTACCAATCGTCCCCTTAAGACTCCATTCTCGCGCCTAAAAACAGTCCTAGCTGAGCCAACTAAGTCAGCATTTAAAACGGTTTTAGAGCGGAAATCCACAAGTATAAAGCAACTCAAAAACAGTCCTAATTTACTGCACAATACCACAACTAAACAAGATCCCAAATAGCATCCCAAAACGATCCCTACATGTCAGTATACACCGTCTTAAATATACCACTTACTAGCTAGCATCCCAAATGATCCCTAGAGGTCAGTATACACCGTCTCAATCATCTCCACAGATCAGTATACACCGTCTCAACTATACAACTGACTAATTAACATCCATAAGGGTCCCTATATATAATTATACACCGTCTCAATTATAAAACAGACTAACCAGCATTCGAAATAAACATATTTTACAAGTAATATCGAGTAATCCATAATTGTTACCTTTTTCCGATTGAACTAATCATTTATGACTAACAAATCTTCTACAAGACTGTCTATTTTAGTACCTACAACCGTCTTATAATAAATAAAGCTGAAAATATAAATGGGTTTGTAAAAATAAATGACGAAAATGAATTTTACTTACAACGGATTGACGAGAACGACGAGAGGAGCGCTATGGAACAAAAATAGTTGAAAACGGATGAGAAACGGACGACCGAAAATCGATTTTACGAAAGAAAAAAAAATGAAACGTGAAAAAGAAGAAAAAGGAAGGGAGAAGAAGAAAGAGACGTAGGAAATGAAAATGAGGCAGCAGCCTGCCAGCCTGCTATTTATTATACGTACGTTTCTTCGTCGTTAAGAAACTTCGATAGTTATTAAAATTAACGTATCGAATTATGATGAAATTAATTAATTAGCTAAGCATAAATATATAAATCGTTAAATGATGTAATTAAATTCAAAATAGCAATTAAAAGAATTTTATCCAACTTAATAAAATACGGGGTGTTACAATAATGTGTAATTAACTAGGACAAATTATTCACACAAAGAGTTACAATAACTAATGAACAAGGACAAATGATTCACACAATGAGTTACAATGGCTAATGAACAAGGAGAAATGATTCACACGACGAGTCACAATGACTAATGAACTAGGACAAATGATTCACACAAAGAGTCGCAACGACTAATAAACAAGGACAAATGGTTCACACAACGAGTCACAAGGACTAATGAACAAGGACAAATGATTCACACAACGAGTCACAATGACTAATAAACAAGGACAAATGGTTCACACAACGAGTCACAAGGACTAAGGAACAAGGACAAATGATTCACACAACGAGTCACAATGACTAATGAACAAGGACAAATGGTTCACACAACGAGTAATAAGGACTAATGAACAAGGACAAATGATTCACACGAAGAGTCACAATGACTAATGAACTAGGACAAATGATTCACACACAGAGTCGCAATGACTAATAAACAAGGACAAATGGTTCACACAACTAGTCACAAGGACTAATGAACAAGGACAAATGATTCACACGACGAGTCACAATGACTAATGAACTAGGACAAATGCTTCACACAATGAGTCACAACGACTAATGAATAAAGACAAATGGTTCGCACAACGAGTCATAATGTGTAATTAACTAGGACAAATGATTCACACAAAGAGTCACAATAACTAATAAACAACGACAAATAATTCATACAACGAGTCACAAGGACTAATGAACAAGGATAAATGATTCACACGACGAGTCACAATGACTAATGAACTAGGACAAATGATTCACACAAAAAGTCACAATGACTAATAAACAAGGACAAATGGTTCACACAAGGAGTCACAAGGACTAATGAACAAGGACAAATGATTCACACAACGAGTCACAATGACTATAAAACAAGGACAAAGGGTTCACACAACGAGTCACAAGGACTAATGAACAAGGACAAATGATTTACACAACGAGTCACAATGACTAATGTACTAGGACAAATGATTCACACAAAGAGTCAAAATGACTAATGAACAAGGACAAATGATTCACACAACGAGTCACAATGAGTAATTAACTAGGATAAAGGATTCACACAAAGAGTCACAATAACTAATGAACATTGACAAATGGTTCACACAACGAGTCACAATGGGTAATTAACTAGGACAAATGATTCACACAAAGAGTCATAATAACTAATGAACAAGGACAAATGATTCACACAACGAGTCACAATGGCTAATGAACAAGGACAAATGACTCACATGACGAGTCACAATGACTAATGAACTAGGACAAATGATTCACACAAAGAGTCACAACGACTAATAAAGAAGGACAAATGGTTCACACAACGAGTCACAAGGACTAATGAACAAGGACAAATGATTCACACGACGAGTCACAATGACTAATGAACTAGGACAAATGATTCACACAAAGAGTCACAATGACTAATAAACAAGGACAAATGGTTCACACAACGAGTCAAAAGGACTAATGAACAAGGACGAATGATTCACACGACGAGCCACAATGACTAATGAACTAGGACAAATGATTCACACAAAGAGTCACAATGACTAATAAACAAGGACAAATTGTTCACACAACGAGTCACAAGGACTAATGAACAAGGGCAAATGATTCACACAACGAGTCACAAGAACTAATGAACAAGGACAAATGATTCACACGATGAGTCACAATGACTAATGAACTAGGACAAATGATTCACATAACGAGTCACAACGACTAATGAATAGAGACAAATGGTTCGCACAACTAGTCATAATGTGTAATTAACTAGGACAAATTATTCACACAAAGAGTCACAATAACTAATGAACAAGGACAAATGATTCACACAATGAGTTACAATGGCTAATGAACAAGGACAAATGATTCACACGACGAGTCACAATGACTAATGAACTAGGACAAATGATTCACACAAAGAGTCACAACGACTAATGAACAAGGACAAATGATTCACACAACGAGTCACAAGGACTAATGAACAAGGACAAATGATTCACACAACGAGTTACAATGACTAATGAACTAGGACAAATGATTCACACAAAGAGTCACAATGACTAATAAACAAGGACAAATGGTTCACACAACGAGTCACAAGGACTAAGGAACAAGGACAAATGATTCACACAACGAGTCACAATGACTAATGAACTAGGACAAATGGTTCACACAACGAGTAACAAGGACTAATGAACAAGGACAAATGATTCACACGAAGAGTCACAATGACTAATGAACTAGGACAAATGATTCACACACAGAGTCGCAATGACTAATAAACAAGGACAAATGGTTCACACAACGAGTCACAAGGACTAATGAACAAGGACAAATGATTCACACGACGAGTCACAATGACTAATAAACTAGGACAAATGCTTCACACAAAGAGTCACAACGACTAATGAATAAAGACAAATGGTTCGCACAACGAGTCATAATGTGTAATTAACTAGGACAAATGATTCACACAAAGAGTCACAATAACTAATAAACAACGACAAATAATTCATACAACGAGTCACAAGGACTAATGAACAAGGATAAATGATTCACACGACGAGTCACAATGACTAATGAACTAGGACAAATGATTCACACAAAAAGTCACAATGACTAATAAACAAGGACAAATGGTTCACACAAGGAGTCACAAGGACTAATGAACAAGGACAAATGATTCACACAACGAGTCACAATGACTATAAAACAAGGACAAAGGGTTCACACAACGAGTCACAAGGACTAATGAACAAGGACAAATGATTTACACAACGAGTCACAATGACTAATGAACAAGGACAAATGATTCACACGATGAGTCACAATGACTAATGAACTAGGACAAATGATTCACATAACGAGTCACAACGACTAATGAATAGAGACAAATGGTTCGCACAACTAGTCATAATGTGTAATTAACTAGGACAAATTATTCACACAAAGAGTCACAATAACTAATGAACAAGGACAAATGATTCACACAATGAGTTACAATGGCTAATGAACAAGGACAAATGATTCACACGACGAGTCACAATGACTAATGAACTAGGACAAATGATTCACACAAAGAGTCACAAAGACTAATGAACAAGGACAAATGATTCACACAACGAGTCACAAGGACTAATGAACAAGGACAAATGATTCACACAACGAGTCACAATGACTAATGAACTAGGACAAATGATTCACACAAAGAGTCACAATGACTAATAAACAAAGACAAATGGTTCACACAACCAGTCACAAGGACTAAGGAACAAGGACAAATGATTCACACAACGAGTCACAATGACTAATGAACAAGGACAAATGGTTCACACAACGAGTAACAAGGACTAATGAACAAGGACAAATGATTCACACGAAGAGTAACAATGACTAATGAACTAGGACAAATGATTCACACACAGAGTCGCAATGACTAATAAACAAGGACAAATGGTTCACACAACGAGTCACAAGGACTAATGAACAAGGACAAATGATTCACACGACGAGTCACAATGACTAATGAACTAGGACAAATGCTTCACACAAAGAGTCACAACGACTAATGAATAAAGACAAATGGTTCGCACAACGAGTCATAATGTGTAATTAACTAGGACAAATGATTCACACAAAGAGTCACAATAACTAATAAACAACGACAAATAATTCATACAACGAGTCACAAGGACTAATGAACAAGGATAAATGATTCACACGACGAGTCACAATGACTAATGAACTAGGACAAATGATTCACACAAAAAGTCACAATGACTAATAAACAAGGACAAATGGTTCACACAAGGAGTCACAAGGACTAATGAACAAGGACAAATGATTCACACAACGAGTCACAATGACTATAAAACAAGGACAAAGGGTTCACACAACGAGTCACAAGGACTAATGAACAAGGGCAAATGATTCACACAACGAGTCACAAGAACTAATGAACAAGGACAAATGATTCACACGATGAGTCACAATGACTAATGAACTAGGACAAATGATTCACATAACGAGTCACAACCACTAATGAATAGAGACAAATGGTTCGCACAACTAGTCATAATGTGTAATTAACTAGGACAAATTATTCACACAAAGAGTCACAATAACTAATGAACAAGGACAAATGATTCACACAATGAGTTACAATGGCTAATGAACAAGGACAAATGATTCACACGACGAGTCACAATGACTAATGAACTAGGACAAATGATTCACACAAAGAGTCACAACGACTAATGAACAAGGACAAATGGTTCACACAACGAGTAACAAGGACTAATGAACAAGGACAAATGATTCACACGAAGAGTCACAATGACTAATGAACTAGGACAAATGATTCACACACAGAGTCGCAATGACTAATAAACAAGGACAAATGGTTCACACAACGAGTCACAAGGACTAATGAACAAGGACAAATGATTCACACGACGAGTCACAATGACTAATGAACTAGGACAACTGCTTCACACAAAGAGTCACAACGACTAATGAATAAAGACAAATGGTTCGCACAACGAGTCATAATGTGTAATTAACTAGGACAAATGATTCACACAAAGAGTCACAATAACTAATAAACAACGACAAATAATTCATACAACGAGTCACAAGGACTAATGAACAAGGATAAATGATTCACACGACGAGTCACAATGACTAATGAACTAGGACAAATGATTCACACAAAAAGTCACAATGACTAATAAACAAGGACAAATGGTTCACACAAGGAGTCACAAGGACTAATGAACAAGGACAAATGATTCGCACAACGAGTCACAATGACTTTAAAACAAGGACAAAGGGTTCACACAACGAGTCACAAGGACTAATGAACAAGGACAAATGATTTACACAACGAGTCACAATGACTAATGTACTAGGACAAATGATTCACACAAAGAGTCAAAATGACTAATGAACAAGGACAAATGATTCACACAACGAGTCACAATGAGTAATTAACTAGGATAAAGGATTCACACAAAGAGTCACAATAACTAATGAACATTGACAAATGGTTCACACAACGAGTCACAATGGGTAATTAACTAGAACAAATGATTCACACAAAGAGTCATAATAACTAATGAACAAGGACAAATGATTCACACAACGAGTCACAATGACTAATGAACAAGGACAAATGGTTCACACAACGAGTAACAAGGACTAATGAACAAGGACAAATGATTCACACGAAGAGTAACAATGACTAATGAACTAGGACAAATGATTCACACACAGAGTCGCAATGACTAATAAACAAGGACAAATGGTTCACACAACGAGTCACAAGGACTAATGAACAAGGACAAATGATTCACACGACGAGTCACAATGACTAATGAACTAGGGCAAATGCTTCACACAAAGAGTCACAACGACTAATGAATAAAGACAAATGGTTCGCACAACGAGTCATAATGTGTAATTAACTAGGACAAATGATTCACACAAAGAGTCACAATAACTAATAAACAACGACAAATAATTCATACAACGAGTCACAAGGACTAATGAACAAGGATAAATGATTCACACGACGAGTCACAATGACTAATGAACTAGGACAAATGATTCACACAAAAAGTCACAATGACTAATAAACAAGGACAAATGGTTCACACAAGGAGTCACAAGGACTAATGAACAAGGACAAATGATTCACACAACGAGTCACAATGACTATAAAACAAGGACAAAGGGTTCACACAACGAGTCACAAGGACTAATGAACAAGGGCAAATGATTCACACAACGAGTCACAAGAACTAATGAACAAGGACAAATGATTCACACGATGAGTCACAATGACTAATGAACTAGGACAAATGATTCACATAACGAGTCACAACGACTAATGAATAGAGACAAATGGTTCGCACAACTAGTCATAATGTGTAATTAACTAGGACAAATTATTCACACAAAGAGTCACAATAACTAATGAACAAGGACAAATGATTCACACAATGAGTTACAATGGCTAATGAACAAGGACAAATGATTCACACGACGAGTGACAATGACTAATGAACTAGGACAAATGATTCACACAAAGAGTCACAACGACTAATGAACAAGGACAAATGGTTCACACAACGAGTCACAAGGACTAATGAACAAGGACAAATGATTCACACAACGAGTCACAATGACTAATGAACTAGGACAAATGATTCACACAAAGAGTCACAATGACTAATAAACAAGGACAAATGGTTCACACAACGAGTCACAAGGACTAAGGAACAAGGACAAATGATTCACACAACGAGTCACAATGACTTATGAACAAGGACAAATGGTTCACACAACGAGTAACAAGGACTAATGAACAAGGACAAATGATTCACACGAAGAGTCACAATGACTAATGAACTAGGACAAATGATTCACACACAGAGTCGCAATGACTAATAAACAAGGACAAATGGTTCACACAACGAGTCACAAGGACTAATGAACAAGGACAAATGATTCACACGACGAGTCACAATGACTAATGAACTAGGACAAATGCTTCACACAAAGAGTCACAACGACTAATGAATAAAGACAAATGGTTCGCACAACGAGTCATAATGTGTAATTAACTAGGACAAATGATTCACACAAAGAGTCACAATAACTAATAAACAACGACAAATAATTCATACAACGAGTCACAAGGACTAATGAACAAGGATAAATGATTCACACGACGAGTCACAATGACTAATGAACTAGGACAAATGATTCACACAAAAAGTCACAATGACTAATAAACAAGGACAAATGGTTCACACAAGGAGTCACAAGGACTAATGAACAAGGACAAATGATTCACACAACGAGTCACAATGACTATAAAACAAGGACAAAGGGTTCACACAACGAGTCACAAGGACTAATGAACAAGGGCAAATGATTCACACAACGAGTCACAAGAACTAATGAACAAGGACAAATGATTCACACGATGAGTCACAATGACTAATGAACTAGGACAAATGATTCACATAACGAGTCACAACGACTAATGAATAGAGACAAATGGTTCGCACAACTAGTCATAATGTGTAATTAACTAGGACAAATTATTCACACAAAGAGTCACAATAACTAATGAACAAGGACAAATGATTCACACAATGAGTTACAATGGCTAATGAACAAGGACAAATGATTCACACGACGAGTGACAATGACTAATGAACTAGGACAAATGATTCACACAAAGAGTCACAACGACTAATGAACAAGGACAAATGGTTCACACAACGAGTCACAAGGACTAATGAACAAGGACAAATGATTCACACAACGAGTCACAATGACTAATGAACTAGGACAAATGATTCACACAAAGAGTCACAATGACTAATAAACAAGGACAAATGGTTCACACAACGAGTCACAAGGACTAAGGAACAAGGACAAATGATTCACACAACGAGTCACAATGACTTATGAACAAGGACAAATGGTTCACACAACGAGTAACAAGGACTAATGAACAAGGACAAATGATTCACACGAAGAGTCACAATGACTAATGAACTAGGACAAATGATTCACACACAGAGTCGCAATGACTAATAAACAAGGACAAATGGTTCACACAACGAGTCACAAGGACTAATGAACAAGGACAAATGATTCACACGACGAGTCACAATGACTAATGAACTAGGACAAATGCTTCACACAAAGAGTCACAACGACTAATGAATAAAGACAAATGGTTCGCACAACGAGTCATAATGTGTAATTAACTAGGACAAATGATTCACACAAAGAGTCACAATAACTAATAAACAACGACAAATAATTCATACAACGAGTCACAAGGACTAATGAACAAGGATAAATGATTCACACGACGAGTCACAATGACTAATGAACTAGGACAAATGATTCACACAAAAAGTCACAATGACTAATAAACAAGGACAAATGGTTCACACAAGGAGTCACAAGGACTAATGAACAAGGACAAATGATTCACACAACGAGTCACAATGACTATAAAACAAGGACAAAGGGTTCACACAACGAGTCACAAGGACTAATGAACAAGGACAAATGATTTACACAACGAGTCACAATGACTAATGTACTAGGACAAATGATTCACACGAAAAGTCACAATGACTAATGAACTAGGACAAATGATTCACACACAGAGTCGCAATGACTAATAAACAAGGACAAATGGTTCACACAACGAGTCACAAGGACTAATGAACAAGGACAAATGCTTCACACAAAGAGTCACAACGACTAATGAATAAAGACAAATGGTTCGCACAACGAGTCATAATGTGTAATTAACTAGGACAAATGATTCACACAAAGAGTCACAATAACTAATAAACAACGACAAATAATTCATACAACGAGTCACAAGGACTAATGAACAAGGATAAATGATTCACACGACGACTCACAATGACTAATGAACTAGGACAAATGATTCACACAAAAAGTCACAATGACTAATAAACAAGGACAAATGGTTCACACAAGGAGTCACAAGGACTAATGAACAAGGACAAATGATTCACACAACGAGTCACAATGACTTTAAAACAAGGACAAAGGGTTCACACAACGAGTCACAAGGACTAATGAACAAGGACAAATGATTTACACAACGAGTCACAATGACTAATGTACTAGGACAAATGATTCACACAAAGAGTCAAAATGACTAATGAACAAGGACAAATGATTCACACAACGAGTCACAATGAGTAATTAACTAGGATAAAGGATTCACACAAAGAGTCACAATAACTAATGAACATTGACAAATGGTTCACACAACGAGTCACAATGGGTAATTAACTAGAACAAATGATTCACACAAAGAGTCATAATAACTAATGAACAAGGACAAATGATTCACACAACGAGTCACAATGACTAATGAACAAGGACAAATGGTTCACACAACGAGTAACAAGGACTAATGAACAAGGACAAATGATTCACACGAAGAGTAACAATGACTAATGAACTAGGACAAATGATTCACACACGTAGTCGCAATGACTAATAAACAAGGACAAATGGTTCACACAACGAGTCACAAGGACAAATGAACAAGGACAAATGATTCACACGACGAGTCACAATGACTAATGAACTAGGGCAAATGCTTCACACAAAGAGTCACAACGACTAATGAATAAAGACAAATGGTTCGCACAACGAGTCATAATGTGTAATTAACTAGGACAAATGATTCACACAAAGAGTCACAATAACTAATAAACAACGACAAATAATTCATACAACGAGTCACAAGGACTAATGAACAAGGATAAATGATTCACACGACGAGTCACAATGACTAATGAACTAGGACAAATGATTCACACAAAAAGTCACAATGACTAATAAACAAAGACAAATGGTTCACACAAGGAGTCACAAGGACTAATGAACAAGGGCAAATGATTCACACAACGAGTCACAATGACTATAAAACAAGGACAAAGGGTTCACACAACGAGTCACAAGGACTAATGAACAAGGGCAAATGATTCACACAACGAGTCACAAGAACTAATGAACAAGGACAAATGATTCACACGATGAGTCACAATGACTAATGAACTAGGACAAATGATTCACATAACGAGTCACAACGACTAATGAATAGAGACAAATGGTTCGCACAACTAGTCATAATGTGTAATTAACTAGGACAAATTATTCACACAAAGAGTCACAATAACTAATGAACAAGGACAAATGATTCACACAATGAGTTACAATGGCTAATGAACAAGGACAAATGATTCACACGACGAGTGACAATGACTAATGAACTAGGACAAATGATTCACACAAAGAGTCACAACGACTAATGAACAAGGACAAATGGTTCACACAACGAGTCACAAGGACTAATGAACAAGGACAAATGATTCACACAACGAGTCACAATGACTAATGAACTAGGACAAATGATTCACACAAAGAGTCACAATGACTAATAAACAAGGACAAATGGTTCACACAACGAGTCACAAGGACTAAGGAACAAGGACAAATGATTCACACAACGAGTCACAATGACTAATGAACAAGGACAAATGGTTCACACAACGAGTAACAAGGACTAATGAACAAGGACAAATGATTCACACGAAGAGTCACAATGACTAATGAACTAGGACAAATGATTCACACACAGAGTCGCAATGACTAATAAACAAGGACAAATGGTTCACACAACGAGTCACAAGGACTAATGAACAAGGACAAATGATTCACACGACGAGTCACAATGACTAATGAACTAGGACAAATGCTTCACACAAAGAGTCACAACGACTAATGAATAAAGACAAATGGTTCGCACAACGAGTCATAATGTGTAATTAACTAGGACAAATGATTCACACAAAGAGTCACAATAACTAATAAACAACGACAAATAATTCATACAACGAGTCACAAGGACTAATGAACAAGGATAAATGATTCACACGACGACTCACAATGACTAATGAACTAGGACAAATGATTCACACAAAAAGTCACAATGACTAATAAACAAGGACAAATGGTTCACACAAGGAGTCACAAGGACTAATGAACAAGGACAAATGATTCACACAACGAGTCACAATGACTTTAAAACAAGGTGATGTAAAACAGTATGGAAAAACGAGATTGAACAGATCGTTGAACTGTTCGGTTGAGTTTGCTATTTCTGAGATTGTGTATGTCGTGGTAATTGGTAAATTTGCAGCGGAAATTGTGTTGTTTGGACTGATTATTTCGTGATTATGAATGTAACTGGATAGTATGGTGAATTCCTAGTCCTAACCTCGCAAGGTGTCAAACGCAGATTCACGCAATCAACCTCGCAAGGAAGATCTAAAGATTAAGCTCGCAAACCTAATCAGAATAATGCTCACAAATGTAAACAATTTTATTGCTGGAAATTCGATGGTGTTTCTCTGATCATACACGGCCTAATATACTCCTAAACGAGGTCACAATTCGACCCAAACCCTAGCTTGGAAATTAAGCTATCTTTCCTTTTCCTAAACTAACTAGGAAAATTATTCCCCTTTCCTAAACTAACTAGGAAAGTAATTAAAATACTAAAAACTAGAATACAATCAGATTTAGGGTATTCTAATTTGACTAGGATTAGGAAAATCTAGCTTTCCTAACTTTATTAGAAATAGTAATTAACTAACTTATTATTCTACACGATTTAGGAAACCGTGTATCCTAATTATCCTAGGAGCCGTGATATGCAGCCCAGAGCCGTGTTATGCGGCTCCCATACCTTCCCATTTTAGCATCAACACATTACTCGATCCAAGCTCAAATCCTTTTACTAGTTGAGTTATATTTCGACTAATAAGAAGTTCATTTGCTTGTTCCGAACATGCTCCTGCATCATTCTCTCCTTCTTTTTGAGAATTTGCCCTCAAATCCTCGTCTTCTAGATACGGTGATAGGTCGCCTACATTGAATGTCGCGCTCACCCCACCATATTCACTCGGCAACTCCAGCTTGTATGCATTAGAACCATAACATTCGAGGATCTTGAATGGACCATCTGCTCGTGGCATCAACTTATTCTTCCTTTTAGATGGAAATCGTTCCTTTCTCAAATGTAACCACACAAGATCACCCTCCTTGAAAACAGGCTGCTTTCGATGTTTATTAGCCTTCTCTTTGTATTTAGCATTCGCCTTCTCAATTTGAGCTCGAACTTGTTCACATACTCGGAGAAATGCAGCTTGTCTTTCTTTGGCTTCAAAACTTAACACATCTTTCTTTGGAATGGGCACTAAATCGATTGGCAGGTATGGATTCACGCCATAGACAATCTCGAATGGAGCTCGTCCCACATTCATTGATGGTGTACGATTATAAGCAAATTCAGCATGCGCCAATTTGATATCCCAATCCTTTGTGCTTTTACTAACCAATCCTCGCAATAGACTCCCTAGAGTACGGTTGGTTACCTCGGTCTGACCATCTGTTTGTGGATGGTGTGATGTACTGAAAAGAAGCTTAGTCCCCATCAAACGCCATAACGTTTTCCAGAAGTAACTAAGAAACTTCACATCTCTATCTGAAACAATAGTAAGAGGTATTCCATGTAATCGAACGATCTCTCTATAGTACAAATCAGCCACTTTAGTTGCATCATCAGTCTTGTGACACGGAATAAAATGCGCCATCTTCGAGAATCGATCAACTACCACCATAATCGAGTCCTTACCCCTTTGAGTTCTCGGCAAACCAAGGATAAAATCCATGCTTACCTCATTCCATGGCTGTACAGGTACGGGCAGAGGTGTATACAAGCCCTTGGTGAACGTGCTCTTAGCCTTTTGACATACCACACATTTCGCCACGATCTCTTGCACGTCCTTATTCATTCTCGGCCAGTAGAAATGTTCACTTAGGATGTCACTCGTCTTGTTAACTCCAAAGTGTCCAGCAATAGCCCCGCCATGAGCTTCTCGTACCAACAACTCCCTAATCGACCCATTCGGAATGCATAGCCGATTACCTTTGAAAAGATAGCCATCCCGAACAGATACAAACCTGTTGGATCAATGATTTCTTTTGAAAATTCTGGATCAGACTTGTACAGTTCCTTGATATGTTCGAAACCAAGAATCCTTGCATCCAACTCAATCAACAATGAATGCCTTCGTGATAATGCATCAGCCACGACATTAGAACTTCCCGTCTTGTACTTTGAAGAAAACGTGAATGATTGCAAGAATTCTACCCATTTGGCATGTCTTTGATTTAACTTTTGCTGTCCATGGATGTGTTTAAGAGCCTCGTGATCAGAATGTAAAATAAACGGCTTTGGACGCAGATAATGACTCCAATGATCCAATGCTCTCACGATTGCATAAAACTCCTTGTCATAAGTTGAATAGTTCAACCTTGCACCGTTTAATTTCTCGCTGAAATATGCAATAGGCCTCTTTTCTTGTATTAACACGGCACCAATTCCAACACCACTTGCATCATACTCGACTTCAAACAATTTATTAAAATCAGGTAGTGCTAAAACAGGTCCGGAGCATAGCTTGCGTTTTACCTCTTCAAACGCCTTTTGGGCGCTGTTAGTCCACACGAACTCTCCCTTCTTGGTTAGCTCTGTAATTGGAGCCACAATCGAGCTAAAACCCTGGATGAACCGTCTATAAAATGATGCTAAACCATGAAAGCTTCGCACCTCTGTAGTTGATTTCGGAACTGGCCAGGCTTGAATAGCATCGACCTTGGATGGGTCCATACTTACTCCGTCTTTTCCCACAATATAACCAAGAAAGACAACACTGGAGACCATAAAAGTACATTTTTCCAACTTACCATAAAGCTTCTGATCTCGCAACACTTCAAACACAGCTCGTAAATGTCGTTTGTGCGACTCTTCATCTTTGCTATAAATCAGGATGTCGTCAAGATAGACCACCACAAATTTGTTAAGGAACGGCCTTAACACTTCATTCATCAACCTCATAAACGAACTAGGAGCATTGCACAACCCAAACGGCATCACAAGCCATTCATATAATCCTTGCTTCGTTTTAAACGCGGTCTTCCACTCATCCCCTTCTCGAATCCTCATTTGATGGTAGCCACTCCTCAAATCCAGTTTAGAAAAGACACACGAACCAGAAAGTTCGTCAAGCATATCATCAAGTCTGGGCATAGGAAAGCGATATTTGATTGTAATGTTATTCACCGCTCTACTATCAATGCACATTCTCCAAGTCCCTTCCTTCTTTGGCACTAATAACGCAGTACCGCACAAGGACTTAAACTCTCTTGAACGTATCCTCTATCTATCAATTCTTGGACTTGTCTCTGTAACTCCTTTGCTTCCTCCGGATTACAACGATAGGCCGGCTTATTAGGCAATGCCGCCCGAATCGATCTATTTGGTGTTCAATACCACGTAAAGGAGGTAACCCATCCGGTAATTCATCCGGAAACACATCCCGGAACTCTTCTAATAGCTCCTGTACCCCACGGTCATTACACACACCAACGGACCCTAATTCACGAACCATCAGCACATAAGTTCGTTCTCCACGAGCCAAAGCTTCCTCAACCTCCCGAGCCTCCATAAACATACTCCCCTTCTTTGTTTTAGACTCTTTAATCTTGTTAGGTGACATAGGTTTCAGATTATATCTCACATTACCCTTCATCACGCTATACACATTGGCTCTCCCGTCATGTTCAACCTTTCTATCGAATTGCCAAGGCCTACCCAACAGAATGTGGCATGCATTCATAGGAATTATATCGCACCACACCTCATCAGTATAGGGTCCTAAACTCAACGAAACTAAGGCTTGTTTCTTAACTTGAATCCCATTCTCCCCATTCAGCCAATGCAATTTATATGGTTTAACTCGGTCTTTAGTTTGCAATTTTAGTTCATCAACAAGGTCCCTTGCTACTACATTAGCACATGATCCACTATCAATAATAAGATTGCAAATTTTACGGTTTACCTTGCACCGAGTATGGAAGATTTGCTCCCGTTGTTCATTCTCACCAACCCGTTTCCATATGCAAATTACGCAAAGACTAAACACTCCTCGTCACTCAACGGATCCAAATCATAGACTCTTTCTTCACCATCGTTTCAACATTCCCTTGGACTGTTTCTTCCTCTGGCGTGACAAATACGGGGATCAAATCACATAATTCTTGAGTGTTTAGGGCTCGTTTACGAGGACATTCGTTTGCTATATGTCCATAGCCTTGACACTTGAAGCAACGTCTCAAAGAACTCCCCTTTGGCTCGGCAACACCCTTTCCTTTGTCCTTGGGTTCTTCTTTCGGGATTTCTTTAGCCTTGCTAGGAGCTGGCCTGGAATATGAATTCGTTCCCGAACTTTGTCCCTTGGAATAAGCATGAGGTTTTTGTGCCTTATCATGTTTCTCGAACTTCCATGCTAATCGACACACATCATTAAAACCTTCATAATTCTGGATCTCGACTCTTTTAGCAATTGCGGGTGTTAGGCCCTTGATGAATCTCGCCACCCTTAGCTCTTCTTTCTCCTCAAGATCGCATACAATCGACATCTTCTCGAATTCTTTGATGTATTCAGTCACCGTCATGCTTCCTTGCTCTAAAGATTGGAGCTTTAAGTAGTTATCTTGTTCATAATCCCTTGGCAGGAATCGTCTCATCAAGTGCTTCTTTAATTTGATCCAAGACTCGATCTTGTCCTTGCCTTCCTTTCTCCTTTGTTTTTTCAGATTTTCGTACCATAAAGATGCATACTTTGTAAGCTTCAAGATTGCAACTTTAAATTGCTTCTTGTCATCGTATTCTTTATATTCGAAAACCCTTTCAACTTGTCTTACCCAATCCAGAAATTTTTCCGGATCCATCTCGCCATCAAAGTCAGGAATATCGAGTTTTAAACCTCGATCATCATCGTTCTTATTTTTTGACTTCCTCTTTGGCTGCTCGTCCTCTTCTTCAGATTCGGATGGAGTGTCCGATTCTTTTTTCTTCTCTTTAGCCTTCAACATGCTTGCTATATTTTTTAACACATAAGCCATCTGAGCCATCTCCAACTTCAGCTCGTTATGACCATCTTCCCATGTTTTCGGACCTTCTTCACCGTCTTTAACCATGATTAGCAACGTCCCAAGACAGATCTATTAAGGAATAAATCTGAACTTAGCTCTGGTAACCAATTTGATGTAAAACAGTATGGAAAAACGAGATTGAACAGATCGTTGAACTGTTCGGTTGAGTTTGCTATTTCTGAGATTGTGTATGTCGTGGTAATTGGTAAATTTGCAGCGGAAATTGTGTTGTTTGGACTGATTATTTCGTGATTATGAATGTAACTGGATAGTATGGTGAATTCCTAGTCCTAACCTCGCAAGGTGTCAAACGCAGATTCACGCAATCAACCTCGCAAGGAAGATCTAAAGATTAAGCTCGCAAACCTAATCAGAATAATGCTCACAAATGTAAACAATTTTATTGCTGGAAATTCGATGGTGTTTCTCTGATCATACACGGCCTAATATACTCCTAAACGAGGTCACAATTCGACCCAAACCCTAGCTTGGAAATTAAGCTATCTTTCCTTTTCCTAAACTAACTAGGAAAATTATTCCCCTTTCCTAAACTAACTAGGAAAGTAATTAAAATACTAAAAACTAGAATACAATCAGATTTAGGGTATTCTAATTTGACTAGGATTAGGAAAATCTAGCTTTCCTAACTTTATTAGAAATAGTAATTAACTAACTTATTATTCTACACGATTTAGGAAACCGTGTATCCTAATTATCCTAGGAGCCGTGATATGCAGCCCAGAGCCGTGTTATGCGGCTCCCATACCTTCCCATTTTAGCATCAACACATTACTCGATCCAAGCTCAAATCCTTTTACTAGTTGAGTTATATTTCGACTAATAAGAAGTTCATTTGCTTGTTCCGAACATGCTCCTGCATCACAAGGACAAAGGGTTCACACAACGAGTCACAAGGACTAATGAACAAGGACAAATGATTTACACAACGAGTCACAATGACTAATGTACTAGGACAAATGATTCACAGAAAGAGTCAAAATGACTAATGAACAAGGACAAATGATTCACACAACGAGTCACAATGAGTAATTAACTAGGATAAAGGATTCTCACAAAGAGTCACAATAACTAATGAACATTGACAAATGGTTCACACAACGAGTCACAATGGGTAATTAACTAGAACAAATGATTCACACAAAGAGTCATAATAACTAATGAACAAGGACAAATGATTCACACAACGAGTCACAATGGCTAATGAACAAGGACAAATGACTCACACGACGAGTCACAATGACTAATGAACTAGGACAAATGATTCACACAAAGAGTCACAACGACTAATAAAGAAGGACAAATGGTTCACACAACGAGTTACAAGGACTAATGAACAAGGACAAATGATTCACACGACGAGTCACAATGACTAATGAACTAGGACAAATGATTCACACAAAGAGTCACAATGACTTATAAACAAGGACAAATGGTTCACACAACGAGTCAAAAAGACTAATGAACAAGGACGAATGATTCACACGACGAGCCACAATGACTAATGAACTAGGACAAATGATTCACACAAAGAGTCACAATGACTAATAAACAAGGACAAATTGTTCACACAACAAGTCACAAGGACTAATGAACAAAGGCAAATGATTCACACAACGAGTCACAAGAACTAATGAACAAGGACAAATGATTCACACGACGAGTCACAATGACTAATGAACTAGGACAAATGATTCACATAACGAGTCACAACGACTAATGAATAAAGACAAATGGTTCGCACAACTAGTCATAATGTGTAATTAACTAGGACAAATTATTCACACAAAGAGTCACAATAACTAATGAACAAGGACAAATGATTCACACAATGAGTTACAATGGCTAATGAACAAGGACAAATGATTCTCACGACGAGTCACAATGACTAATGAACTAGGACAAATGATTCACACAAAGAGTCACAATTACTAATAAACAAGGACAAATGGTTCACACAACGAGTCACAAGGACTAAGGAACAAGGACAAATGATTCACACAACGAGTCACAATGACTAATGAACAAGGACAAATAGTTCACACAACGAGTAACAAGGACTAATGAACAAGGACAAATGATTCACACGAAGAGTCACAATGACTAATGAACTAGGACAAATGATTCACACACAGAGTCGCAATGACTAATAAACAAGGACAAATGGTTCACACAACGAGTCACAAGGACTAATGAACAAGGACAAATGATTCACACGACGAGTCACAATGACTAATGAACTAGGACAAATGCTTCACACAAAGAGTCACAACGACTAATGAATAAAGACAAATGGTTCGCACAACGAGTCATAATGTGTAATTAACTAGGACAAATGATTCAAACAAAGAGTCACAATAACTAATAAACAACGACAAATAATTCATACAACGAGTCACAAGGACTAATGAACAAGGATAAATGATTCACACGACGAGTCACAATGACTAATGAACTAGGACAAATGATTCACACAAAAAGTCATAATGACTAATAAACAAGGACAAATGGTTCACACAAGGAGTCACAAGGACTAATGAACAAGGACAAATGATTCACACGAAGAGTCACAATGACTAATGAACTAGGACAAATGATTCACACACAGAGTCGCAATGACTAAAAAACAAGGACAAATGGTTCACACAACGAGTCACAAGGACTAATGAACAAGGACAAATGATTCACACGACGAGTCACAATGACTAATGAACTAGGACAAATGCTTCACACAAAGAGTCACAACGACTAATGAATAAAGACAAATGGTTCGCACAACAAGTCATAATGTGTAAGTAACTAGGACAAATGATTCACACAAAGAGTCACAATAACTAATAAACAACGACAAATAATTCATACAACGAGTCACAAGGACTAATGAACAAGGACAAATGATTCACACGACGAGTCACAATGACTAATGTACTAGGACAAATGATTCACACAAAGAGTCAAAATGACTAATGAACAAGGACAAATGATTCACACAACGAGTCACAATGAGTAATTAACTAGGATAAAGGATTCACACAAAGAGTCATAATAACTAATGAACATTGACAAATGGTTCATACAACGAGTCACAATGGGTAATTAACTAGGACAAATGATTCACACAAAGAGTCATAATAATTAATGAACAAGGACAAATGATTCACACAACGAGTCACAATGGCTAATGAACAAGGACAAATGATTCACACGACGAGTCACAATGACTAATGAACTAGGACAAATGATTCACACAAAGAGTCACAATGACTAATAAACAAGGACAAATTGTTCACACAACGAGTCACAAGGACTAATGAACAAGGGCAAATGATTCACACAACGAGTCACAAGAACTAATGAACAAGGACAAATGATTCACACGACGAGTCACAATGACTAATGAACTAGGACAAATGATTCACATAACGAGTCACAACGACTAATGAATAAAGACAAATGGTTCGCACAACTAGTCATAATGTGTAATTAACTAGGACAAATTATTCACACAAAGAGTCACAATAACTAATGAACAAGGACAAATGATTCACACAATGAGTTACAATGGCTAATGAACAAGGACAAATGATTCTCACGACGAGTCACAATGACTAATGAACTAGGACAAATGATTCACACAAAGAGTCACAACGACTAATAAAGAAGGACAAATGGTTCACACAACGAGTCACAAGGACCAATGAACAAGGACAAATGATTTACACGACGAGTCACAATGACTAATGAACTAGGACAAATGATTCACACAAAGAGTCACAATGACTAATAAACAAGGACAAATGGTTCACACAACGAGTCACAAGGACTAAGGAACAAGGACAAATGATTCACACAACGAGTCACAATGACTAATGAACAAGGACAAATGGTTCACACAACGAGTAACAAGGACTAATGAACAAGGACAAATGATTCACACGAAGAGTCACAATGACTAATGAACTAGGACAAATGATTCACACAAAGAGTCGCAATGACTAATAAACAAGGACAAATGGTTCACACAACGAGTCACAAGGACTAATGAACAAGGACAAATGATTCACACGACGAGTCACAATGACTAATGAACTAGGACAAATGTTTCACACAAAGAGTCACAACGACTAATGAATAAAGACAAATGGTTCGCACAACGAGTCATAATGTGTAATTAACTAGGACAAATGATTCAAACAAAGAGTCACAATAACTAATAAACAACGACAAATAATTCATACAACGAGTCACAAGGACTAATGAACAAGGATAAATGATTCACACGACGAGTCACAATGACTAATGAACTAGGACAAATGATTCACACAAAAAGTCACAATGACTAATAAACAAGGACAAATGGTTCACACAAGGAGTCACAAGGACTAATGAACAAGGACAAATGATTCACACGAAGAGTCACAATGACTAATGAACTAGGACAAATGATTCACACACAGAGTCGCAATGACTAAAAAACAAGGACAAATGGTTCACACAACGAGTCACAAGGACTAATGAACAAGGACAAATGATTCACACGACGAGTCACAATGACTAATGAACTAGGACAAATGCTTCACACAAAGAGTCACAACGACTAATGAATAAAGACAAATGGTTCGCACAACGAGTCATAATGTGTAAGTAACTAGGACAAATGATTCACACAAAGAGTCACAATAACTAATAAACAACGACAAATAATTCATACAACGAGTCACAAGGACTAATGAACAAGGACAAATGATTCACACGACGAGTCACAATGACTAATGTACTAGGACAAATGATTCACACAAAGAGTCAAAATGACTAATGAACAAGGACAAATGATTCACACAACGAGTCACAATGAGTAATTAACTAGGATAAAGGATTCACACAAAGAGTCATAATAACTAATGAACATTGACAAATGGTTCATACAACGAGTCACAATGGGTAATTAACTAGGACAAATGATTCACACAAAGAGTCATAATAACTAATGAACAAGGACAAATGATTCACACAACGAGTCACAATGGCTAATGAACAAGGACAAATGATTCACACGACGAGTCACAATGACTAATGAACTAGGACAAATGATTCACACAAAGAGTCACAACGACTAATAAACAAGGACAAATGGTTCACACAAAGAGTCATAATAACTAATGAACAAGGACAAATGATTCACACGACGAGCCACAATGACTAATGAACTAGGACAAATGCTTCACACAAAGAGTCACAACGACTAATGAATAAAGACAAATGGTTCGCACAATGAGTCATAATGTGTAATTAACTAGGACAAATGATTCACACAAAGAGTCACAATAACTAATAAACAACGACAAATAATTCATACAACGAGTCACAAGGACTAATAAACAAGGACAAATGATTCACACAACGAGTCACAATGACTAATGTACTAGGACAAATGATTCACACAAAGAGTCAAAATGACTAATGAACAAGGACAAATGATTCACACAACGAGTCACAATGAGTAATTAACTAGGATAAAGGATTCACACAAAGAGTCATAATAACTAATGAACATTGACAAATGGTTCATACAACGAGTCACAATAGCTAATGAACAAGGACAAACGATTCACAAGACGAGTCACAATGACTAATGAACTAGGACAAATGATTCACACAAAGAGTCACAATGACTAATAAACAAGGACAAATGGTTCACACAACGAGTCAAAAGGTCTAATGAACAAGGACGAATGATTCACACGACGAGCCACAATGACTAATGAACTAGGACAAATGATTCACACAAAGAGTCACAATGACTAATAAACAAGGACAAATTGTTCACACAACGAGTCACAAGGACTAATGAACAAGGACAAATGATTCACACAACGAGTCACAAGGACTAATGAACAAGAACAAATGATTCACACGACGAGTCACAATGACTAATGAACTAGGACAAATGATTCACACAACGAGTCACAACGACTAATGAATAAAGGCAAATGGTTCGCACAACTAGTCATAATGTGTAATTAACTAGGACAAATAATTCACACAAAGTGTCACAATAACTAATGAACAAGGACAAATGACTCACACAACGAGTTACAATGGCTAATGAACAAGGACAAATGATTCAAACGACGAGTCACAATGACTAATGAACTAGAACAAATGATTCACACAAAGAGTCACAACGATTAATAAACAAGGACAAATGGTTCACACAACGAGTCACAAGGACTAATGAACAAGGACAAATAATTCACACAACGAGTCACAATGACTAATGAACTAGGACAAATGATTCACACAAAGAGTCACAATGACTAATAAACAAGGACAAATGGTTCACACAACGAGTCACAAGGACTAAGGAACAAGGACAAATGATTCAGACAACGAGTCACAATGACTAATAAACAAGGACAAATGGTTCACACAACGAGTAACAAGGACTAATGAACAAGGACAAATGATTCACACGAAGAGTCACAATGACTAATGAACTAGGACAAATGATTCACACACAGAGTCACAATGACTAATAAACAAGGACAAATGTTTCACACAACGAGTCACAAGGACTAATGAACAAGGACAAATGATTCACACAACGAGTCACAATGACTATAAAACAAGGACAAAGGGTTCACACAACGAGTCACAATGACTAATGAACAAGGACAAATGATTCACACAACGAGTCACAATGACTAATGTACTAGGACAAATGATTCACACAAAGAGTCAAAATGACTAATGAACAAGGACAAATGATTCACACAACGAGTCACAATGAGTAATTAACTAGGATAAAGGATTCACACAAAGAGTCATAATAACTAATGAACATTGACAAATGGTTCATACAACGAGTCACAAAGGGTAATTAACTAGGACAAATGATTCACACAAAGAGTCATAGTAACTAATGAACAAGGACAAATGATTCACACAACGAGTCACAATGGCTAATGAACAAGGACAAATGATTCACACGACGAGTCACAATGACTAATGAACTAGGACAAATGATTCACACAAAGAGTCACAACGACTAATAAACAAGGACAAATGGTTCACACAACGAGTCACAAGGACTAATGAACAAGGACAAATGATTCACATGACGAGTCACAATGACTGATGAACTAGGACAAATGATTCACACAAAGAGTCACAATGACTAATAAACAAGGACAAATGGTTCACACAACGAGTCAAAAGGACTAATGAACAAGGACGAATGATTCACACGACGAGCCACAATGACTAATAAACTAGGACAAATGATTCACACAAAGAGTCACAATGACTAATAAACAAGGACAAATTGTTCACACAACGAGTCACAAGGACTAATGAACAAGGACAAATGATTCACACAACGAGTCACAATGACTAATGTACTAGGACAAATGATTCACACAAAGAGTCACAATGACTAATAAACAAGGACAAATGGTTCACACAACGAGTCAAAAGGTCTAATGAACAAGGACGAATGATTCACACGACGAGCCACAATGACTAATGAACTAGGACAAATGATTCACACAAAGAGTCACAATGACTAATAAACAAGGACAAATGATTCACACACAGAGTCGCAATGACTAATGAACAAGGACAAATGATTCACACAACGAGTCACATGGACTAATGAACAAGAACAAATGATTCACACGACGAGTCACAATGACTAATGAACTAGGACAAATGATTCACACAACGAGTCACAATGACTAATGAACTAGGACAAATGATTCACACAACGAGTCACAATGACTATAAAACAAGGACAAAGGGTTCACACAACGAGTCACAATGACTAATGAACAAGGACAAATGATTCACACAACGAGTCACAATGACTAATGTACTAGGACAAATGATTCACACAAAGAGTCAAAATGACTAATGAACAAGGACAAATGATTCACACAACGAGTCACAATGAGTAATTAACTAGGATAAAGGATTCACACAAAGAGTCATAATAACTAATGAACATTGACAAATGGTTCATACAACGAGTCACAAAGGGTAATTAACTAGGACAAATGATTCACACAAAGAGTCATAATAACTAATGAACAAGGACAAATGATTCACACAACGAGTCACAATGGCTAATGAACAAGGACAAATGATTCACACGACGAGTCACAATGACTAATGAACTAGGACAAATGATTCACACAAAGAGTCACAACGACTAATAAACAAGGACAAATGGTTCACACAACGAGTCACAAGGACTAATGAACAAGGACAAATGATTCACATGACGAGTCACAATGACTGATGAACTAGGACAAATGATTCACACAAAGAGTCACAATGACTAATAAACAAGGACAAATGGTTCACACAACGAGTCAAAAGGACTAATGAACAAGGACGAATGATTCACACGACGAGCCACAATGACTAATAAACTAGGACAAATGATTCACACAAAGAGTCACAATGACTAATAAACAAGGACAAATTGTTCACACAACGAGTCACAAGGACTAATGAACAAGGACAAATGATTCACACAACGAGTCACAAGGACTAATGAACAAGGACAAATGATTCACACACAGAGTCGCAATGACTAATAAACAAGGACAAATGGTTCACACAACGAGTCACAAGGACAAATGATTCACACAACGAGTCACAACGACTAATAAACAAGGACAAATGGTTCACACAACGAGTCAAAAGGACTAATGAACAAGGACGAATGATTCACACGACGAGCCACAATGACTAATAAACTAGGACAAATGATTCACACAAAGAGTCACAATGACTAATAAACAAGGACAAATTGTTCACACAACGAGTCACAAGGACTAATGAACAAGGACAAATGATTCACACAACGAGTCACAAGGACTAATGAACAAGGACAAATGATTCACACGACGAGTCACAATCACTAATGAACTAGGACAAATGATTCACACAACGAGTCACAACGACTAATGAATAAAGACAAATGGTTCGCACAAGTAGTCATAATGTGTATTTAACTTGGACAAATGATTCACACAAAGAGTCACAATAACTAATGAACAAGGACAAATGATTCCACAACGAGTTACAATGGCTAATGAACAAAGACAAATGATTCACACGACGAGTCACAATGACTAATGAACTAGGACAAATGATTCACACAAAGAGTCACAACGACTAATAAATAAGGACAAATGGTTCACACAACGAGTCAAAAGGACTAATGAACAAGGACGAATGATTCACACGACGAGCAACAATGACTAATGAACTAGGAAAAATGATTCACACAAAGAGTCACAATGACTAATAAACAAGGACAAATGGTTCACACAACGAGTCACAAGGGCTAAGGAACAAGGACAAATGATTCACACAACGAGTTACAATGACTAATGAACAAGGACAAATGGTTCACACAACGAGTAACAAGGACTAATGAACAAGGACAAATGATTCACACGAAGAGTCACAATGACTAATGAACTAGGACAAATGATTCACACACAGAGTCGCAATGACTAATAAACAAGGACAAATGGTTCACACAACGAGTCACAAGGACAAATGATTCACACAACGAGTCACAACGACTAATAAATAAGGACAAATGGTTCGCACAATGAGTCAAAAGGACTAATGAACAAGGACGAATGATTCACACGACGAGCCACAATGACTAATGAACTAGGACAAATGATTCACACAAAGAGTCACAACGACTAATAAATAAGGACAAATGGTTAACTCAACGAGTCAAAAGGACTAATGAACAAGGACGAATGATTCACAAGAGGAGCCACAATGACTAATGAACTAGGACAAATGATTCACACAAAGAGTCACAATGACTAATAAACACGGACAAATTGTTCACACAACGAGTTACAAGGACTAATGAACAAGTTCAAATGATTCACACAACGAGTCACAAGGACTAATGAACAAGGACAAATGATTCACAAGACGAGTCACAATGACTAATGAACTAGGACAAATGATTCACACAACGAGTCACAACGACTAATGAATAAAGACAAATGGTTCACACAACTAGTCATAATGTGTAATTAACTAGGACAAATTATTCACACAAAGAGTCACAATAACTAATGAACAAGGACAAATAATTCATACAACGAGTCACAAGGACTAATGAACAAGGACAAATGATTCACACGACGAGTCACAATGACTAATGTACTAGGACAAATGATTCACACAAAGAGTCAAAATGACTAATGAACAAGGACAAATGATTCACACAACGAGTCACAATGAGTAATTAACTAGGATAAAGGATTCACACAAAGAGTCATAATAACTAATGAACATTGACAAATGGTTCATACAACGAGTCACAATGGGTAATTAACCAGGACAAATGATTCACACAAAGAGTCATAATAACTAATGAACAAGGACAAATGATTCACACAACGAGTCACAATGGCTAATGAACAAGGACAAATGATTCACACGACGAGTCACAATGACTAATGAACTAGGACAAATGATTCACACAAAGAGTCACAACGACTAATAAACAAGGACAAATGGTTCACACAACGAGTCACAAGGACTAATGAACAAGGACAAATGATTCACATGACGAGTCACAATGACTAATGAACTAGGACAAATGATTCACACAAAGAGTCACAATGACTAATAAACAAGGACAAATGGTTCACACAACGAGTCAAAAGGTCTAATGAACAAGGACAAATGATTCACACGACGAGCCACAATGACTAATGAACTAGGACAAATGCTTCACACAAAGAGTCACAACGACTAATGAATAAAGACAAATGGTTCGCACAATGAGTCATAATGTGTAATTAACTAGGACAAATGATTCACACAAAGAGTCACAATAACTAATAAACAACGACAAATAATTCATACAACGAGTCACAAGGACTAATAAACAAGGACAAATGATTCACACAACGAGTCACAATGACTAATGTACTAGGACAAATGATTCACACAAAGAGTCAAAATGACTAATGAACAAGGACAAATGATTCACACAACGAGTCACAATGAGTAATTAACTAGGATAAAGGATTCACACAAAGAGTCATAATAACTAATGAACATTGACAAATGGTTCATACAACGAGTCACAATGGCTAATGAACAAGGACAAATGATTCACACGACGAGTCACAATGACTAATGAACTAGGACAAATGATTCACACAAAGAGTCACAATGACTAATAAACAAGGACAAATGGTTCACACAACGAGTCAAAAGGTCTAATGAACAAGGACGAATGATTCACACGACGAGCCACAATGACTAATGAACTAGGACAAATGATTCACACAAAGAGTCACAATGACTAATAAACAAGGACAAATTGTTCGCACAACGAGTCACAAGGACTAATGAACAAGGACAAATGATTCACACAACGAGTCACATGGACTAATGAACAAGAACAAATGATTCACACGACGAGTCACAATGACTAATGAACTAGGACAAATGATTCACACAACGAGTCACAACGACTAATGAATAAAGGCAAATGGTTCGCACAACTAGTCATAATGTGTAATTAACTAGGACAAATAATTCACACAAAGTGTCACAATAACTAATGAACAAGGACAAATGACTCACACAACGAGTTACAATGGCTAATGAACAAGGACAAATGATTCAAACGACGAGTCACAATGACTAATGAACTAGAACAAATGATTCACACAAAGAGTCACAACGATTAATAAACAAGGACAAATGGTTCACACAACGAGTCACAAGGACTAATGAACAAGGACAAATAATTCACACAACGAGTCGCAATGACTAATGAACTAGGACAAATGATTCACACAAAGAGTCACAATGACTAATAAACAAGGACAAATGGTTCACACAACGAGTCACAAGGACTAAGGAACAAGGACAAATGATTCAGACAACGAGTCACAATGACTAATAAACAAGGACAAATGGTTCACACAACGAGTAACAAGGACTAATGAACAAGGACAAATGATTCACACGAAGAGTCACAATGACTAATGAACTAGGACAAATGATTCACACAACGAGTCACAATGACTAATAAACAAGGACAAATGTTTCACACAACGAGTCACAAGGACTAATGAACAAGGACAAATGATTCACACAACGAGTCACAATGACTATAAAACAAGGACAAAGGGTTCACACAACGAGTCACAATGACTAATGAACAAGGACAAATGATTCACACAACGAGTCACAATGACTAATGTACTAGGACAAATGATTCACACAAAGAGTCAAAATGACTAATGAACAAGGACAAATGATTCACACAACGAGTCACAATGAGTAATTAACTAGGATAAAGGATTCACACAAAGAGTCATAATAACTAATGAACATTGACAAATGGTTCATACAACGAGTCACAAAGGGTAATTAACTAGGACAAATGATTCACACAAAGAGTCATAATAACTAATGAACAAGGACAAATGATTCACACAACGAGTCACAATGGCTAATGAACAAGGACAAATGATTCACACGACGAGTCACAATGACTAATGAACTAGGACAAATGATTCACACAAAGAGTCACAACGACTAATAAACAAGGACAAATGGTTCACACAACGAGTCACAAGGACTAATGAACAAGGACAAATGATTCACATGACGAGTCACAATGACTGATGAACTAGGACAAATGATTCACACAAAGAGTCACAATGATTAATAAACAAGGACAAATGGTTCACACAACGAGTCAAAAGGACTAATGAACAAGGACGAATGATTCACACGACGAGCCACAATGACTAATAAACTAGGACAAATGATTCACACAAAGAGTCACAATGACTAATAAACAAGGACAAATTGTTCACACAACGAGTCACAAGGACTAATGAACAAGGACAAATGATTCACACAACGAGTCACAAGGACTAATGAACAAGGACAAATGATTCACACGACGAGTCACAATTACTAATGAACTAGGACAAATGATTCACACAACGAGTCACAACGACTAATGAATAAAGACAAATGGTTCGCACAAGTAGTCATAATGTGTATTTAACTAGGACAAATGATTCACACAAAGAGTCACAATAACTAATGAACAAGGACAAATGATTCACACAACGAGTTACAATGGCTAATGAACAAGGACAAATGATTCACACGACGAGTCACAATGACTAATGAACTAGGACAAATGATTCACACAAAGAGTCACAACGACTAATAAATAAGGACAAATGGTTCACACAACGAGTCAAAAGGACTAATGAACAAGGACGAATGATTCACACGACGAGCAACAATGACTAATGAACTAGGATAAATGATTCACACAAAGAGTCACAATGACTAATAAACAAGGACAAATGGTTCACACAACGAGTCACAAGGGCTAAGGAACAAGGACAAATGATTCACACAACGAGTTACAATGACTAATGAACAAGGACAAATGGTTCACACAACGAGTAACAAGGACTAATGAACAAGGACAAATGATTCACACGAAGAGTCACAATGACTAATGAACTAGGACAAATGATTCACACACAGAGTCGCAATGACTAATAAACAAGGACAAATGGTTCACACAACGAGTCACAAGGACAAATGATTCACACAACGAGTCACAACGACTAATAAATAAGGACAAATGGTTCACACAATGAGTCAAAAGGACTAATGAACAAGGACGAATGATTCACACGACGAGCCACAATGACTAATGAACTAGGACAAATGATTCACACAAAGAGTCACAACGACTAATAAATAAGGACAAATGGTTAACTCAACGAGTCAAAAGGACTAATGAACAAGGACGAATGATTCACAAGACGAGCCACAATGACTAATGAACTAGGACAAATGATTCACACAAAGAGTCACAATGACTAATAAACACGGACAAATTGTTCACACAACGAGTCACAAGGACTAATGAACAAGGGCAAATGATTCACACAACGAGTCACAAGGACTAATGAACAAGGACAAATGATTCACACGACGAGTCACAATGACTAATGAACTAGGACAAATGATTCACACAACGAGTCACAACGACTAATGAATAAAGACAAATGGTTCACACAACTAGTAATAATGTGTAATTAACTAGGACAAATTATTCACACAAAGAGTCACAATAACTAATGAACAAGGACAAATGATTCAGACAATGAGTTACAATGGCTAATGAACAAGGACAAATGATTCACACGACGAGTCACAATGACTAATGAACTAGGACAAATGATTCACACAAAGAGTCACAACGACTAATAAACAAGGACAAATGGTTCACACAACGAGTCACAAGGACTAATGAACAAGGACAAATGATTCACACAATGACTCACAATGACTAATGAACTAGGACAAATGATTCACACAAAGAGTCACAATGACTAATAAACAAGGACAAATGGTTCACACAACGAGTCACAAGGACTAAGGAACAAGGACAAATGATTCACACAACGAGTCACAATGACTAATGAACAAGGACAAATGGTTCACACAACGAGTAACAAGGACTAATGAACAAGGACAAATGATTCACACGAAGAGTCACAATGACTAATGAACTAGGACAAATGATTCACACACAGAGTCGCAATGACTAATAAACAAGGACAAATGGTTCACACAACGAGTCACAAGGACTAATGAACAAGGACAAATGATTCACACGACGAGTCACAATGACTAATGAACTAGGACAAATGCTTCACACAAAGAGTCACAACGACTAATGAATAAATACAAATGGTTCGCACAACGAGTCATAATGTGTAATTAACTAGGACAAATGATTAACACAAAGAGTCACAATAAGTAATAAACAACGACAAATAATTCATACAACGAGTCACAAGGACTAATGAATAAGGACAAATGATTCACACGACGAGTCACAATGACTAATGAACTAGGACAAATGATTCACACAAAAAGTCACAATGACTAATAAACAAGGACAAATGGTTCACACAAGGAGTCACAAGGACTAAAGAACAAGGACAAATGATTCACACAACGAGTCACAATGACTAATAAATAAGGACAAATGGTTCACACAACGAGTCAAAAGGACTAATGAACAAGGACGAATGATTCACACGACGAGCAACAATGACTAATGAACTAGGATAAATGATTCACACAAAGAGTCACAATGACTAATAAACAAGGACAAATGGTTCACACAACGAGTCACAAGGGCTAAGGAACAAGGACAAATGATTCACACAACGAGTTACAATGACTAATGAACAAGGACAAATGGTTCACACAACGAGTAACAAGGACTAATGAACAAGGACAAATGATTCACACGAAGAGTCACAATGACTAATGAACTAGGACAAATGATTCACACACAGAGTCGCAATGACTAATAAACAAGGACAAATGGTTCACACAACGAGTCACAAGGACAAATGATTCACACAACGAGTCACAACGACTAATAAATAAGGACAAATGGTTCACACAATGAGTCAAAAGGACTAATGAACAAGGACGAATGATTCACACGACGAGCCACAATGACTAATGAACTAGGACAAATGATTCACACAAAGAGTCACAACGACTAATAAATAAGGACAAATGGTTAACTCAACGAGTCAAAAGGACTAATGAACAAGGACGAATGATTCACAAGACGAGCCACAATGACTAATGAACTAGGACAAATGATTCACACAAAGAGTCACAATGACTAATAAACACGGACAAATTGTTCACACAACGAGTCACAAGGACTAATGAACAAGGGCAAATGATTCACACAACGAGTCACAAGGACTAATGAACAAGGACAAATGATTCACACGACGAGTCACAATGACTAATGAACTAGGACAAATGATTCACACAACGAGTCACAACGACTAATGAATAAAGACAAATGGTTCACACAACTAGTCATAATGTGTAATTAACTAGGACAAATTATTCACACAAAGAGTCACAATAACTAATGAACAAGGACAAATGATTCAGACAATGAGTTACAATGGCTAATGAACAAGGACAAATGATTCACACGACGAGTCACAATGACTAATGAACTAGGACAAATGATTCACACAAAGAGTCACAACGACTAATAAACAAGGACAAATGGTTCACACAACGAGTCACAAGGACTAATGAACAAGGACAAATGATTCACACAATGAGTCACAATGACTAATGAACTAGGACAAATGATTCACACAAAGAGTCACAATGACTAATAAACAAGGACAAATGGTTCACACAACGAGTCACAAGGACTAAGGAACAAGGACAAATGATTCACACAACGAGTCACAATGACTAATGAACAAGGACAAATGGTTCACACAACGAGTAACAAGGACTAATGAACAAGGACAAATGATTCACACGAAGAGTCACAATGACTAATGAACTAGGACAAATGATTCACACACAGAGTCGCAATGACTAATAAACAAGGACAAATGGTTCACACAACGAGTCACAAGGACTAATGAACAAGGACAAATGATTCACACGACGAGTCACAATGACTAATGAACTAGGACAAATGCTTCACACAAAGAGTCACAACGACTAATGAATAAATACAAATGGTTCGCACAACGAGTCATAATGTGTAATTAACTAGGACAAATGATTAACACAAAGAGTCACAATAAGTAATAAACAACGACAAATAATTCATACAACGAGTCACAAGGACTAATGAATAAGGACAAATGATTCACACGACGAGTCACAATGACTAATGAACTAGGACAAATGATTCACACAAAAAGTCACAATGACTAATAAACAAGGACAAATGGTTCACACAAGGAGTCACAAGGACTAAAGAACAAGGACAAATGATTCACACAACGAGTCACAATGACTATAAAACAAGGACAAAGGGTTCACACAACGAGTCACAATGACTAATGAACAAGGACAAATGATTCACACAACGAGTCACAATGACTAATGTACTAGGACAAATGATTCACACAAAGAGTCAAAATGACTAATGAACAAGGACAAATGATTCACACAACGAGTCACAATGAGTAATTAACTAGGATAAAGGATTCACACAAAGAGTCATAATAACTAATGAACATTGACAAATGGTTCATACAACGAGTCACAATGGGTAATTAACTAGGACAAATGATTCACACAAAGAGTCATAATAACTAATGAACAAGGACAAATGATTCACACAACGAGTCACAATGGCTAATGAACAAGGACAAATGATTCACACGACGAGTCACAATGACTAATGAACTAGGACAAATGATTCACACAAAGAGTCACAACGACTAATAAACAAGGACAAATGATTCACACAACGAGTCGCAAGGACTAATGAACAAGGACAAAAGATTCACACGACGAGTCACAATGACTAATGAACTAGGACAAATGATTCACACAAAGAGTCACAATGACTAATAAACAAGAACAAATTGTTCACACAACGAGTCACAAGGACTAATGAACAAGGGCAAATGATTCACACAACGAGTCACAAGGACTAATGAACAAGGACAAAGGATTCACACGACGAGTCACAATGACTAATGAACTAGGACAAATGATTCACACAACGAGTCACAACGACTAATGAATAAAGACAAATGGTTCGCACAACTAGTCATAATGTGTAATTAACTAGGACAAATGATTCACACAAAGAGTCACAATAACTAATGAACAAGGACAAATGATTCACACAACGAGTTACAATGGCTAATGAACAAGGACAAATGATTCACACGACGAGTCACAATGACTAATGAACAAGGACAAATGGTTCACACAACGAGTAACAAGGACTAATGAACAAGAACAAATGATTCACACGAAGTGTCACAATGACTAATGAACTAGGACAAATGATTCACACACAGAGTCGCAATGACTAATAAACAAGGACAAATGGTTCACACAACGAGTCACAAGGACAAATGATTCACACAACGAGTCACAACGACTAATAAATAAGGACAAATGGTTCACACAATGAGTCAAAAGGACTAATGAACAAGGACGAATGATTCACACGACGAGCCACAATGACTAATGAACTAGGACAAATGATTCACACAAAGAGTCACAACGACTAATAAATAAGGACAAATGGTTAACTCAACGAGTCAAAAGGACTAATGAACAAGGACGAATGATTCACAAGACGAGCCACAATGACTAATGAACTAGGACAAATGATTCACACAAAGAGTCACAATGACTAATAAACACGGACAAATTGTTCACACAACGAGTCACAAGGACTAATGAACAAGGGCAAATGATTCACACAACGAGTCACAAGGACTAATGAACAAGGACAAATGATTCACACGACGAGTCACAATGACTAATGAACTAGGACAAATGATTCACACAACGAGTCACAACGACTAATGAATAAAGACAAATGGTTCACACAACTAGTCATAATGTGTAATTAACTAGGACAAATTATTCACACAAAGAGTCACAATAACTAATGAACAAGGACAAATGATTCAGACAATGAGTTACAATGGCTAATGAACAAGGACAAATGATTCACACGACGAGTCACAATGACTAATGAACTAGGACAAATGATTCACACAAAGAGTCACAACGACTAATAAACAAGGACAAATGGTTCACACAACGAGTCACAAGGACTAATGAACAAGGACAAATGATTCACACAATGAGTCACAATGACTAATGAACTAGGACAAATGATTCACACAAAGAGTCACAATGACTAATAAACAAGGACAAATGGTTCACACAACGAGTCACAAGGACTAAGGAACAAGGACAAATGATTCACACAACGAGTCACAATGACTAATGAACAAGGACAAATGGTTCACACAACGAGTAACAAGGACTAATGAACAAGGACAAATGATTCACACGAAGAGTCACAATGACTAATGAACTAGGACAAATGATTCACACACAGAGTCGCAATGACTAATAAACAAGGACAAATGGTTGACACAACGAGTCACAAGGACTAATGAACAAGGACAAATGATTCACACGACGAGTCACAATGACTAATGAACTAGGACAAATGCTTCACACAAAGAGTCACAACGACTAATGAATAAATACAAATGGTTCGCACAACGAGTCATAATGTGTAATTAACTAGGACAAATGATTAACACAAAGAGTCACAATAACTAATAAACAACGACAAATAATTCATACAACGAGTCACAAGGACTAATGAATAAGGACAAATGATTCACACGACGAGTCACAATGACTAATGAACTAGGACAAATGATTCACACAAAAAGTCACAATGACTAATAAACAAGGACAAATGGTTCACACAAGGAGTCACAAGGACTAAAGAACAAGGACAAATGATTCACACAACGAGTCACAATGACTATAAAACAAGGACAAAGGGTTCACACAACGAGTCACAATGACTAATGAACAAGGACAAATGATTCACACAACGAGTCACAATGACTAATGTACTAGGACAAATGATTCACACAAAGAGTCAAAATGACTAATGAACAAGGACAAATGATTCACACAACGAGTCACAATGAGTAATTAACTAGGATAAAGGATTCACACAAAGAGTCATAATAACTAATGAACATTGACAAATGGTTCATACAACGAGTCACAATGGGTAATTAACTAGGACAAATGATTCACACAAAGAGTCATAATAACTAATGAACAAGGACAAATGATTCACACAACGAGTCACAATGGCTAATGAACAAGGACAAATGATTCACACGACGAGTCACAATGACTAATGAACTAGGACAAATGATTCACACAAAGAGTCACAACGACTAATAAACAAGGACAAATGATTCACACAACGAGTCGCAAGGACTAATGAACAAGGACAAAAGATTCACACGACGAGTCACAATGACTAATGAACTAGGACAAATGATTCACACAAAGAGTCACAATGACTAATAAACAAGAACAAATTGTTCACACAACGAGTCACAAGGACTAATGAACAAGGACAAATGATTCACACAACGAGTCACAAGGACTAATGAACAAGGACAAAGGATTCACACGACGAGTCACAATGACTAATGAATTAGGACAAATGATTCACACAACGAGTCACAACGACTAATGAATAAAGACAAATGGTTCGCACAACTAGTCATAATGTGTAATTAACTAGGACAAATGATTCACACAAAGAGTCACAATAACTAATGAACAAGGACAAATGATTCACACAACGAGTTACAATGGCTAATGAACAAGGACAAATGATTCACATGACGAGTCACAATGACTAATGAACTAGGACAAATGATTCACACAAAGAGTCACAACGACTAATAAACAAGGACAAATGGTTCACACAACGAGTCACAAGGACTAATGAACAAGGACAAATGATTCACACAACGAGTCACAACGACTAATAAACAAGGACAAATGGTTCACACAACGAGTCACAAGGACTAATGAACAAGGACAAATGATTCACACAACGAGTCACAATGAGTAATTAACTAGGATAAAGGATTCACACAAAGAGTCATAATAACTAATGAACATTGACAAATGGTTCATACAACGAGTCATAATGGGTAATTAACTAGGACAAATGATTCACACAAAGAGTCATAATAACTAATGAACAAGGACAAATGATTCACACAACGAGTCACAATGGCTAATGAACAAGGACAAATGATTCACACGACGAGTCACAATGACTAATGAACTAGGACAAATGATTCACATGACGAGTCACAATGACTAATGAACTAGGACAAATGATTCACACAAAGAGTCACAACGACTAATAAACAAGGACAAATGGTTCACACAACGAGTCACAAGGACTAATGAACAAGGACAAATGATTCACACAACGAGTCACAACGATTAATAAACAAGGACAAATGGTTCACACAACGAGTCACAAGGACTAATGAACAAGGACAAATGATTCACACAACGAGTCACAATGAGTAATTAACTAGGATAAAGGATTCACACAAAGAGTCATAATAACTAATGAACATTGACAAATGGTTCATACAACGAGTCACAATGGGTAATTAACTAGGACAAATGATTCACACAAAGAGTCATAATAACTAATGAACAAGGACAAATGATTCACACAACGAGTCACAATGGCTAATGAACAAGGACAAATGATTCACACGACGAGTCACAATGACTAATGAACTAGGACAAATGATTCACACAAAGAGTCACAACGACTAATAAACAAGGACAAATGATTCACACAACGAGTCGCAAGGACAAATGAACAAGGACAAAAGATTCACACGACGAGTCACAATGACTAATGAACTAGGACAAATGATTCACACAAAGAGTCACAATGACTAATAAACAAGGACAAATGGTTCACACAACGAGTCAAAAGGACTAATGAACAAGGACGAATGATTCACACGGCGAGCCACAATGACTAATAAACTAGGACAAATGATTCACACAAAGAGTCACAATGACTAATAAACAAGGACAAATTGTTCACACAACGAGTCACAAGGACTAATGAACAAGGGCAAATGATTCACACAACGAGTCACAAGGACTAATGAACAAGGACAAATGATTCACACGACGAGTCACAATGACTAATGAACTAGGACAAATGATTCACACAACGAGTCACAACGACTAATGAATAAAGACAAATGGTTCGCACAACTAGTCATAATGTGTAATTAACTAGGACAAATTATTCACACAAAGAGTCACAATAACTAATGAACAAGGACAAATGATTCACACAACGAGTTACAATGGCTAATGAACAAGGACAAATGATTCACACGACGAGTCACAATGACTAATGAACTAGGACAAATGATTCACACAAAGAGTCACAACGACTAATAAACAAGGACAAATGGTTCACACAACGAGTCACAAGGACTAATGAACAAGGACAAATGATTCACACAACGAGTCACAACGACTAATAAACAAGGACAAATGGTTCACACAACGAGTCACAAGGACTAATGAACAAGGACAAATGATTCACACAACGAGTACAATGAGTAATTAACTAGGATAAAGGATTCACACAAAGAGTCATAATAACTAATGAACATTGACAAATGATTCACACAACGAGTCACAATGGGTAATGAACAAGGACAAATGATTCACACGACGAGTCACAATGACTAATGAACTAGGACAAATGATTCACACAAAGAGTCACAACGACTAATAAACAAGGACAAATGATTCACACAACGAGTCGCAAGGACTAATGAACAAGGACAAAAGATTCACACGACGAGTCACAATGACTAATGAACTAGGACAAATGATTCACACAAAGAGTCACAATGACTAATAAACAAGGACAAATGGTTCACACAACGAGTCAAAAGGACTAATGAACAAGGACGAATGATTCACACGACGAGCCACAATGACTAATAAACTAGGACAAATGATTCACACAAAGAGTCACTATGACTAATAAACAAGGACAAATTGTTCACACAACGAGTCACAAGGACTAATGAACAAGGGCAAATGATTCACACAACGAGTCACAAGGACTAATGAACAAGGACAAATGATTCACACGACGAGTCACAATGACTAATGAACTAGGACAAATGATTCACACAACGAGTCACAACGACTAATGAATAAAGACAAATGGTTCGCACAACTAGTCATAATGTGTAATTAACTAGGACAAATTATTCACACAAAGAGTCACAATAACTAATGAACAAGGACAAATGATTCACACAATGAATTACAATGGCTAATGAACAAGGACAAATGATTCACACGACGAGTCACAATGACTAATGAACTAGGACAAATGATTCACACAAAGAGTCACAACGACTAATAAACAAGGACAAATGGTTCACACAACGAGTCACAAGGACTAATGAACAAGGACAAATGATTCACACAACGAGTCACAATGACTAATGAACTAGGACAAATGATTCACACAAAGAGTCACAATGACTAATAAACAAGGACAAATGGTTCACAAAACGAGTCACAAGGACTAAGGAATAAGGACAAATGATTCACACGAAGAGTCACAATGACTAATGAACTAGGACAAATGATTCACACACAGAGTCGCAATGACTAATAAACAAGAACAAATGGTTCACACAACGAGTCACAAGGACTAATGAACAAGGACAAATGATTCACACGACGAGTCACAATGACTAATGAACTAGGACAAATGCTTCACACAAAGAGTCACAACGACTAATGAATAAAGACAAATGGTTCGCACAACGAGTCATAATGTGTAATTAACCAGGACAAATGATTCACACAAAGAGTCACAATAACTAATAAACAACGACAAATAATTCATACAACGAGTCACAAGGACTAATGAACAAGGACAAATGATTCACACGACGAGTCACAATGACTAATGAACTAGGACAAATGATTCACACAAAAAGTCACAATGACTAATAAACAAGGAAAAATGGTTCACACAAGGAGTCACAAGGACTAATGAATAAGGACAAATGATTCACACAACGAGTCACAATGACTATAAAACAAGGACAAAGGGTTCACACAACGAGTCACAATGACTAATGAACAAGGACAAATGATTCACACAACGAGTCACAATGACTAATGTACTAGGACAAATGATTCACACAAAGAGTCAAAATGACTAATGAACAAGGCCAAATGATTCACACAACGAGTCACAATGAGTAATTAACTAGGATAAAGGATTCACACAAATAGTCATAATAACTAATGAACATTGACAAATGGTTCATACAACGAGTCACAATGGGTAATTAACTAGGACAAATGATTCACACAAAGAGTCATAATAACTAATGAACAAGGACAAATGATTCACACAACGACTCACAATGGCTAATGAACAAGGACAAATGATTCTCACGACGAGTCACAATGACTAATGAACTAGGACAAATGATCCACACAAAGAGTCACAACGACTAATAAACAAGGACAAATGGTTCACACAACGAGTCACAAGGACTAATGAACAAGGACAAATGATTCACACGACGAGTCACAATGACTAATGAACTAGGACAAATGATTCACACAAAGAGTCACAATGACTAATAAACAAGGACAAATGGTTCACACAACGAGTCAAAAGGTCTAATGAACAAGGACGAATGATTTACACGACGAGCCACAATGACTAATGAACTAGGACAAATGATTCACACAAAGAGTCACAATGACTAATAAACAAGGACAAATTGTTCACACAACGAGTTACAAGGTCTAATGAACAAGGACGAATGATTCACACGACGAGCCACAATGACTAATGAACTAGGACAAATGATTCACACAAAGAGTCACAATGACTAATAAATAAGGACAAATTGTTCACACAATGAGTCACAAGGACTAATGAACAAGGACAAATGATTCACACAACGAGTCACAAGGACTAATGAACAAGGACAAATGATTCACACGACGAGTCTCAATGACTAATGAACTAGGACAAATGATTCACACAAAGAGTCACAACGACTAATAAACAAGGACAAATGATTCACACAACGAGTCGCAAGGACTAATGAACAAGGACAAAAGATTCACACGACGAGTCACAATGACTAATGAACTAGGACAAATGCTTCACACAAAGAGTCACAACGACTAATGAATAAAGACAAATGGTTCGCACAACGAGTCATAATGTGTAATTAACCAGGACAAATGATTCAGACAAAGAGTCACAATAACTAATAAACAACGACAAATAATTCATACAACGAGTCACAAGGACTAATGAACAAGGACAAATGATTCACACGACGAGTCACAATGACTAATGAACTAGGACAAATGATTCACACAAAAAGTCACAATGACTAATAAACAAGGACAAATGGTTCACACAAGGAGTCACAAGGACTAATGAATAAGGACAAATGATTCACACAACGAGTCACAATGACTATAAAACAAGGACAAAGGGTTCACACAACGAGTCACAATGACAAATGAACAAGGACAAATGATTCACACAACGAGTCACAATGACTAATGTACTAGGACAAATGATTCACACAAAGAGTCAAAATGACTAATGAACAAGGCCAAATGATTCACACAACGAGTCACAATGAGTAATTAACTAGGATAAAGGATTCACACAAATAGTCATAATAACTAATGAACATTGACAAATGGTTCATACAACGAGTCACAATGGGTAATTAACTAGGACAAATGATTCACACAAAGAGTCATAATAACTAATGAACAAGGACAAATGATTCACACAACGACTCACAATGGCTAATGAACAAGGACAAATGATTCTCACGACGAGTCACAATGACTAATGAACTAGGACAAATGATCCACACAAAGAGTCACAACGACTAATAAACAAGGACAAATGGTTCACACAACGAGTCACAAGGACTAATGAACAAGGACAAATGATTCACACGACGAGTCACAATGACTAATGAACTAGGACAAATGATTCACACAAAGAGTCACAATGACTAATAAACAAGGACAAATGGTTCACACAACGAGTCAAAAGGTCTAATGAACAAGGACGAATGATTCACACGACGAGCCACAATGACTAATGAACTAGGACAAATGATTCACACAAAGAGTCACAATGACTAATAAACAAGGACAAATTGTTCACACAACGAGTTACAAGGTCTAATGAACAAGGACGAATGATTCACACGACGAGCCACAATGACTAATGAACTAGGAAAAATGATTCACACAAAGAGTCACAATGACTAATAAATAAGGACAAATTGTTCACACAATGAGTCACAAGGACTAATGAACAAGGACAAATGATTCACACAACGAGTCACAAGGACTAATGAACAAGGACAAATGATTCACACGACGAGTCACAATGACTAATGAACTAGGACAAATGATTCACACAAAGAGTCACAACGACTAATAAACAAGGACAAATGATTCACACAACGAGTCGCAAGGACTAATGAACAAGGACAAAAGATTCACACGACGAGTCACAATGACTAATGAACTAGGACAAATGATTCACACAAAGAGTCACAGTGACTAATAAACAAGGACAAATGATTCACACAACGAGTCAAAAGGACTAATGAACAAGGACGAATGATTCACACGACGAGCCACAATGACTAATAAACTAGGACAAATGATTCACACAAAGAGTCACAATGACTAATAAACAAGGACAAATTGTTCACACAACGAGTCACAAGGACTAATGAACAAGGGCAAATGATTCACACAACGAGTCACAAGGACTAATGAACAAGGACAAATGATTCACACGACGAGTCACAATGACTAATGAACTAGGACAAATGATTCACACAACGAGTCACAATGACTAATGAATAAAGACAAATGGTTCGCACAACTAGTCATAGTGTGTAATTAACTAGGACAAATTATTCACACAAAGAGTCACAATAACTAATGAACAAGGACAAATGATTCACACAATGAATTACAATGGCTAATGAACAAGGACAAATGATTCACACGACGAGTCACAATGACTAATGAACTAGGACAAATGATTCACACAAAGAGTCACAACGACTAATAAACAAGGACAAATGGTTCACACAACGAGTCACAAGGACTAATGAACAAGGACAAATGATTCACACAACGAGTCACAATGACTAATGAACTAGGACAAATGATTCACACAAAGAGTCACAATGACTAATAAACAAGGACAAATGGTTCACACAACGAGGCACAAGGACTAAGGAATAAGGACAAATGATTCACACGAAGAGTCACAATGACTAATGAACTAGGACAAATGATTCACACACAGAGTCGCAATGACTAATAAACAAGGACAAATGGTTCACACAACGAGTCACAAGGACTAATGAACAAGGACAAATGATTCACACGACGAGTCACAATGACTAATGAACTAGGACAAATGCTTCACACAAAGAGTCACAACGACTAATGAATAAAGACAAATGGTTCGCACAACGAGTCATAATGTGTAATTAACCAGGACAAATGATTCACACGACGAGTCACAATGACTAATGAACTAGGACAAATGCTTCACACAAAGAGTCACAACGACTAATGAATAAAGACAAATGGTTCGCACAACGAGTCATAATGTGTAATTAACCAGGACAAATGATTCATACAACGAGTCACAAGGACTAATGAACAAGGACAAATGATTCACACGACGAGTCACAATGACTAATGAACTAGGACAAATGATTCACACAAAAAGTCACAATGACTAATAAACAAGGACAAATGGTTCACACAAGGAGTCACAAGGACTAATGAACAAGGACAAATGATTCACACAACGAGTCACAATGACTATAAAACAAGGACAAAGGGTTCACACAACGAGTCACAATGACTAATGAACAAGGACAAATGATTCACACAACGAGTCACAATGACTAATGTACTAGGACAAATGATTCACACAAAGAGTCAAAATGACTAATGAACAAGGACAAATGATTCACACAACGAGTCACAATGAGTAATTAACTAGGATAAAGGATTCACACAAATAGTCATAATAACTAATGAACATTGACAAATGGTTCATACAACGAGTCACAATGGGTAATTAACTAGGACAAATGATTCACACAAAGAGTCATAATAACTAATGAACAAAGACAAATGATTCACACAACGACTCACAATGGCTAATGAACAAGGACAAATGATTCACACGACGAGTCACAATGACTAATGAACTAGGACAAATGATCCACACAAAGAGTCACAACGACTAAAAAACAAGGACAAATGGTTCACACAACGAGTCACAAGGACTAATGAACAAGGACAAATGATTCACACGACGAGTCACAATGACTAATGAACTAGGACAAATGATTCACACAAAGAGTCACAATGACTAATAAACAAGGACAAATGGTTCACACAACGAGTCAAAAGGTCTAATGAACAAGGACGAATGATTCACACGACGAGCCACAATGACTAATGAACTAGGACAAATGATTCACACAAAGAGTCACAATGACTAATAAACAAGGACAAATTGTTCACACAACGAGTTACAAGGTCTAATGAACAAGGACGAATGATTCACACGACGAGCCACAATGACTAATGAACTAGGACAAATGATTCACACAAAGAGTCACAATGACTAATAAATAAGGACAAATTGTTCACACAACGAGTCACAAGGACAAATGATTCACACAACGAGTCACAAGGACTAATGAACAAGGACAAATGATTCACACGACGAGTCACAATGACTAATGAACTAGGACAAATGATTCACACAACGAGTCACAACGACTAATGAATAAAGACAATTGGTTCGCACAACTAGTCATAATGTGTAATTAACTAGGACAAATAATTCACACAAAGTGTCACAATAACTAATGAACAAGGACAAATGATTCACACAACGAGTTACAATGGCTAATGAACAAGGACAAATGATTCACACGACGAGTCACAATGACTAATGAACAAGGACAAATGATTCACACAAAGAGTCAAAATGACTAATGAACAAGGACAAATGATTCACACAACGAGTCACAATGAGTAATTAACTAGGATAAAGGATTCACACAAAGAGTCATAATAACTAATGAACATTGACAAATGGTTCATACAACGAGTCACAATGGGTAATTAACTAGGACAAATGATTCACACAAAGAGTCATAATAACTAATGAACATTGACAAATGGTTCATACAACGAGTCACAATGGGTAATTAACTAGGACAAATGATTCACACAAAGAGTCATAATAACTAATGAACAAGGACAAATGATTCACACAACGACTCACAATGGCTAATGAACAAAGACAAATGATTCACACGACGAGTCACAATGACTAATGAACTAGGACAAATGATCCGCCCAAAGAGTCACAACGACTATTAAACAAGGACAAATGGTTCACACAACGAGTCACAAGGACTAATGAACAAGGACAAATGATTCACACGACGAGTCAAAAAGACTAATGAACTAGGACAAATGATTCACACAAAGAGTCACAATGACTAATAAACAAGGACAAATGGTTCACACAACGAGTCAAAAGGTCTAATGAACAAGGACGAATGATTCACACGACGAGCCACAATGACTAATGAACTAGGACAAATGATTAACACAAAGAGTCACAATGACTAATAAACAAGGACAAATTGTTCACACAACGAGTCACAAGGACTAATGAACAAGGACAAATGATTCACACAACGAGTCACAAGGACTAATGAACAAGAACAAATGATTCACACGACGAGTCACAATGACTAATGAACTAGGACAAATGATTCACACAACGAGTCACAACGACTAATGAATAAAGACAAATGGTTCGCACAACTAGTCATAATGTGTAATTAACAAGGACAAATAATTCACACAAAGTGTCACAATAACTAATGAACAAGGACAAATGATCCACACAACGAGTTACAATGGCTAATGAACAAGGACAAATGATTCACACGACGAGTTACAATGACTAATGAACTAGGACAAATGATTCACACAAATAGTCACAATGATTAATAAACAAGGACAAATGGTTCACACAACGAGTCACAAGGACTAATGAACAAGGACAAATGATTCACACAACGAGTCACAATGACTAATGAACTAGGACAAATGATTCACACAAAGAGTCAAAATGACTAATGAACAAGGACAAATGATTCACACAACGAGTCACAATGAGTAATTAACTAGGATAAAGGATTCACACAAAGAGTCATAATAACTAATGAACATTGACAAATGGTTCATACAACGAGTCACAATGGGTAATTAACTAGGACAAATGATTCACACAAAGAGTCATAATAACTAATGAACATTGACAAATGGTTCATACAACGAGTCACAATGGGTAATTAACTAGGACAAATGATTCACACAAAGAGTCATAATAACTAATGAACAAGGACAAATGATTCACACAACGACTCACAATGGCTAATGAACAAGGACAAATGATTCACACGACGAGTCACAATGACTAATGAACTAGGACAAATGATCCACCCAAAGAGTCACAACGACTATTAAACAAGGACAAATGGTTCACACAACGAGTCACAAGGACTAATGAACAAGGACAAATGATTCACACGACGAGTCAAAAAGACTAATGAACTAGGACAAATGATTCACACAAAGAGTCACAATGACTAATAAACAAGGACAAATGGTTCACACAACGAGTCAAAAGGTCTAATGAACAAGGACGAATGATTCACACGACGAGCCACAATGACTAATGAACTAGGACAAATGATTCACACAAAGAGTCACAATGACTAATAAACAAGGACAAATTGTTCACACAACGAGTCACAAGGACTAATGAACAAGGACAAATGATTCACACAACGAGTCACAAGGACTAATGAACAAGAACAAATGATTCACACGACGAGTCACAATGACTAATGAACTAGGACAAATGATTCACACAACGAGTCACAACGACTAATGAATAAAGACAAATGGTTCGCACAACTAGTCATAATGTGTAATTAACAAGGACAAATAATTCACACAAAGTGTCACAATAACTAATGAACAAGGACAAATGATCCACACAACGAGTTACAATGGCTAATGAACAAGGACAAATGATTCACACGACGAGTTACAATGACTAATGAACTAGGACAAATGATTCACACAAATAGTCACAACAATTAATAAACAAGGACAAATGGTTCACACAACGAGTCACAAGGACTAATGAACAAGGACAAATGATTCACACAACGAGTCACAATGACTAATGAACTAGGACAAATGATTCACACTAAGAGTCACAATGACTAATAAACAAGGACAAATGGTTCACACAAAGAGTCACAAGGACTAAGGAACAAGGACAAATGATTCACACAACGAGTCAAAATGACTAATAAACAAGGACAAATGGTTCGCACAACGAGTAACAAGGACTAATGAACAAGGACAAATGATTCACACGAAGAGTCACAATGACTAATGAACTAGGACAAATGATTCACACACAGAGTCGCAATGGCTAATAAACAAGGACAAATGGTTCACACAACGAGTCACAAGGACTAATGAACAGGGACAAATGATTCACACGAAGAGTCACAATGACTAATGAACTAGGACAAATGCTTCACACAAAGAGTCACAACGACTAATGAATAAAGACAAATGGTTCGCACAACGAGTCATAATGTGTAATTAACTAGGACAAATTATTCACACAAAGAGTCACAATAACTAATAAACAATGACAGATAATTCATACGAGTCACAAGGACTAATGAACAAGGACAAATGATTCACACGACGAGTCACAATGACTAATGAACTAGGACAAATGATTCACACAACGAGTCACAACGACTAATGAATAAAGACAAATGGTTCGCACAACTAGTCATAATGTGTAATTAACTAGGACAAATAATTCACACAAAGAGTCACAATAACTAATGAACAAGGACAAATGATTCACACAACGAGTCACAATGACTAATAAATAAGGACAAATTGTTCACACAACGAGTCACAAGGACTAATGAACAAGGACAAATGATTCACACAACGAGTCACAAGGACTAATGAACAAGGACAAATGATTCACACGACGAGTCACAATGACTAATGAACTAGGACAAATGATTCACACAACGAGTCACAACGACTAATGAATAAAGACAAATGGTTCGCACAACTAGTCATAATGTGTAATTAACTAGGACAAATAATTCACACAAAGTGTCACAATAACTAATGAACAAGGACAAATGATTCACACAACGAGTTACAATGGCTAATGAACAAGGACAAATGATTCACACGACGAGTCACAATGACTAATGAACAAGGACAAATGATTCACACAAAGAGTCAAAATGACTAATGAACAAGGACAAATGATTCACACAACGAGTCACAATGAGTAATTAACTAGGATAAAGGATTCACACAAAGAGTCATAATAACTAATGAACATTGACAAATGGTTCATACAATGAGTCACAATGGGTAATTAACTAGGGCAAATGATTCACACAAAGAGTCATAATAACTAATGAACATTGACAAATGGTTCATACAACGAGTCACAATGGGTAATTAACTAGGACAAATGATTCACACAAAGAGTCATAATAACTAATGAACAAGGACAAATGATTCACACAACGACTCACAATGGCTAATGAACAAGGACAAATGATTCACACGACGAGTCACAATGACTAATGAACTAGGACAAATGATCCACCCAAAGAGTCACAACGACTATTAAACAAGGACAAATGGTTCACACAACGAGTCACAAGGACTAATGAACAAGGACAAATGATTCACACGACGAGTCAAAATGACTAATGAACTAGGACAAATAATTCACACAAAGAGTCACAATGACTAATAAACAAGGACAAATGGTTCACACAACGAGTCAAAAGGTCTAATGAACAAGGACGAATGATTCACACGACGAGCCACAATGACTAATGAACTAGGACAAATGATTCACACAAAGAGTCACAATGACTAATAAACAAGGACAAATTGTTCACACAACGAGTCACAACGACTAATGAACAAGAACAAATGATTCACACGACGAGTCACAATGACTAATGAACTAGGACAAATGATTCACACAACGAGTCACAACGACTAATGAATAAAGACAAATGGTTCGCACAACTAGTCATAATGTGTAATTAACTAGGACAAATAATTCACACAAAGTGTCACAATAACTAATGAACAAGGACAAATGATTCACACAACGAGTTACAATGGCTAATGAACAAGGACAAATGATTCACACGACGAGTCACAATGACTAATGAACTAGGACAAATGATTCACACAAATAGTCACAACGATTAATAAACAAGGACAAATGGTTCGCACAACGAGTCATAATGTGTAATTAACTACGACAAATTATTCACACAAAGAGTCACAATAACTAATAAACAATGACAGATAATTCATACAACGAGTCACAAGGACTAATGAACAAGGAAAAATGATTCACACGACGAGTCACAATGACTAATGAACTAGGACAAATGATTCACACAACGAGTCACAACGACTAATGAATAAAGACAAATGGTTCGCACAACTAGTCATAATGTGTAATTAACTAGGACAAATAATTCACACAAAGAGTCACAATAACTAATGAACAAGGACAAATGATTCACACAACGAGTTACAATGGCTAATGAACAAGGACAAATGATTCACACGACGAGTCACAATGACTAATGAACTAGGACAAATGATTCACACAAAGAGTCACAACGACTAATAAACAAGGACAAATAGTTCACACAACGAGTCACAAGGACTAATGAACAAGGAAAAATGATTCACACAACGAGTCACAATGACTAATGAACTAGGACAAATGATTCACACAAAGAGTCACAATGACTAATAAACAAGGACAAATGGTTCACACAACGAGTCACAAGGACTAAGGAACAAGGACAAATGATTCACACAACGAGTCACAATGACTAATGAACAAGGACAAATGGTTCACACAACGTGTAACAAGAACTAAAGAACAAGGACAAATGATTCACACGAAGAGTCACAATGACTAATGAACTAGGACAAATGATTCACACACAGAGTCGCAATGACTAATAAACAAGGACAAATGGTTCACACAACGAGTCACAAGGACTAATGAACAAGGACAAATGATTCACACGAAGAGTCACAATGACTAATGAACTAGGACAAATGATTCACACACAGAGTCGCAATGGCTAATAAACAAGGACAAATGGTTCACACAACGAGTCACAAGGACTAATGAACCAGGACAAATGATTCACACGACGAGTCACAATGACTAATGAACTAGGACAAATGCTTCACACAAAGAGTCACAACGACTAATGAATAAAGACAAATGATTCGCACAACGAGTCATAATGTGTAATTAACTACGACAAATTATTCACACAAAGAGTCACAATAACTAATAAACAATGACAGATTAGTCATACAACGAGTCACAAGGACTAATGAACAAGGACAAATGATTCACACGACGAGTCACAATGACTAATGAACTAGGACAAATGATTCACACAACGAGTCACAACGACTAATGAATAAAGACAAATGGTTCGCACAACTAGTCATAATGTGTAATTAACTAGGACAAATTATTCACACAAAGAGTCACAATAACTAATGAACAAGGACAAATGATTCACACAACGAGTTACAATGGCTAATGAACAAGGACAAATGATTCACACGACGAGTCACAATGACTAATGAACTAGGACAAATGATTCACACAAAGAGTCACAACGACTAATAAACAAGGACAAATGGTTCACACAACGAGTCACAAGGACTAATGAACAAGGAAAAATGATTCACACAACGAGTCACAATGACTAATGAACTAGGACAAATGATTCACACAAAGAGTCACAATGACTAATAAACAAGGACAAATGGTTCACACAACGAGTCACAAGGACTAAGGAACAAGGACAAATGATTCACACAACGAGTCACAATGACTAATGAACAAGGACAAATGGTTCACACAACGTGTAACAAGAACTAAAGAACAAGGACAAATGATTCACACGAAGAGTCACAATGACTAATGAACTAGGACAAATGATTCACACAAAGAGTCGCAATGACTAATAAACAAGGACAAATGGTTCACACAACGAGTCACAAGGACTAATGAACAAGGACAAATGATTCACACAACGAGTCACAAGGACTAATGAACAAGGACAAATGATTCACACGACGAGTCACAATGACTAATGAACTAGGACAAATGATTCACACAACGAGTCACAACGACTAATGAATAAAGACAAATGGTTCGCACAACTAGTCATAATGTGTAATTAACTAGGACAAATAATTCACACAAAGAGTCACAATAACTAATGAACAATTACAAATGATTCACACAACGAGTTACAATGGCTAATGAACAAGGACAAATGATTCACACGACGAGTCACAATAACTAATGAACTTGGACAAATGATTCACACAAAGAGTCACAACGATTAATAAACAAGGACAAATGGTTCGCACAACGAGTCATAATGTGTAATTAACTACGACAAATTATTCACACAAAGAGTCACAATAACTAATAAACAATGACAAATAATTCATACAACGAGTCACAAGGACTAATGAACAAGGACAAATGATTCACACGACGAGTCACAATGACTAATGAACTAGGACAAATGATTCACACAACGAGTCACAACGACTAATGAATAAAGACAAATGGTTCGCACAACTAGTCATAATGTGTAATTAACTAGGACAAATAATTCACACAAAGAGTCACAATAACTAATGAACAAGGACAAATGATTCACACAACGAGTTACAATGGCTAATGAACAAGGACAAATGATTCACACGACGAGTCACAATGACTAATGAACTAGGACAAATGATTCACACAAAGAGTCACAACGACTAATAAACAAGGACAAATGGTTCACACAACGAGTCACAAGGACTAATGAACAAGGAAAAATGATTCACACAACGAGTCACAATGACTAATGAACTAGGACAAATGATTCACACAAAGAGTCACAATGACTAATAAACAAGGACAAATGGTTCACACAACGAGTCACAAGGACTAAGGAACAAGGACAAATGATTCACACAACGAGTCACAATGACTAATGAACAAGGACAAATGGTTCACACAACGTGTAACAAGAACTAAAGAACAAGGACAAATGATTCACACGAAGAGTCACAATGACTAATGAACAAGGACAAATGATTCACACGAAGAGTCACAATGACTAATGAACTAGGACAAATGATTCACACACAGAGTCGCAATGACTAATAAACAAGGACAAATGGTTCACACAACGAGTCACAGGGACTAAGGAACAAGGACAAATGATTCACACGAAGAGTCACAATGACTAATGAACTAGGACAAATGATTCACACACAGAGTCGCAATGGCTAATAAACAAGGACAAATGGTTCACACAACGAGTCACAAGGACTAATGAACAGGGACAAATGATTCACACGACGAGTCACAATGACTAATGAACTAGGACAAATGCTTCACACAAAGAGTCACAACGACTAATGAATAAAGACAAATGGTTCGCACAACGAGTCATAATGTGTAATTAACTACGACAAATTATTCACACAAAGAGTCACAATAACTAATAAACAATGACAAATAATTGTACAAACGAGTCACAAGGACTAATGAACAAGGACAAATGATTCACACGACGAGTCACAATGACTAATGAACTAGGACAAATGATTCACACAACGAGTCACAACGACTAATGAATAAAGACAAATGGTTCGCACAACTAGTCATAATGTGTAATTAACTAGGACAAATAATTCACACAAAGAGTCACAATAACTAATGAACAAGGACAAATGATTCACACAACGAGTTACAATGGCTAATGAACAAGGACAAATGATTCACACGACGAGTCACAATGACTAATGAACTAGGACAAATGATTCACACAAAGAGTCACAACGACTAATAAACAAGGACAAATGGTTCACACAACGAGTCACAAGGACTAATAAACAAGGAAAAATGATTCACACAACGAGTCACAATGACTAATGAACTAGGACAAATGATTCACACAAAGAGTCACAATGACTAATAAACAAGGACAAATGGTTCACACAACGAGTCACAAGGACTAAGGAACAAGGACAAATGATTCACACAACGAGTCACAATGACTAATGAACAAGGACAAATGGTTCACACAACGTGTAACAAGAACTAAAGAACAAGGACAAATGATTCACACGAAGAGTCACAATGACTAATGAACTAGGACAAATGATTCACACACAGAGTCGCAATGACTAATAAACAAGGACAAATGGTTCACACAACGAGTCACAAGGACTAATGAACAAGGACAAATGATTCACACAACGAGTCACAAGGACTAATGAACAAGGACAAATGATTCACACGACGAGTCACAATGACTAATGAACTAGGACAAATGATTCACACAACGAGTCACAACGACTAATGAATAAAGACAAATGGTTCGCACAACTAGTCATAATGTGTAATTAACTAGGACAAATAATTCACACAAAGAGTCACAATAACTAATGAACAATTACAAATGATTCACACAACGAGTTACAATGGCTAATGAACAAGGACAAATGATTCACACGACGAGTCACAATAACTAATGAACTTGGACAAATGATTCACACAAAGAGTCACAACGATTAATAAACAAGGACAAATGGTTCATTAACGAGTCATAATGTGTAATTAACTACGACAAATTATTCACACAAAGAGTCACAATAACTAATAAACAATGACAGATAATTCATACAACGAGTCACAAGGACTAATGAACAAGGACAAATGATTCACACGACGAGTCACAATGACTAATGAACTAGGACAAATGATTCACACAACGAGTCACAACGACTAATGAATAAAGACAAATGGTTCGCACAACTAGTCATAATGTGTAATTAACTAGGACAAATAATTCACACAAAGAGTCACAATAACTAATGAACAAGGACAAATGATTCACACAACGAGTTACAATGGCTAATGAACAAGGACAAATGATTCACACGACGAGTCACAATGACTAATGAACTAGGACAAATGATTCACACAAAGAGTCACAACGACTAATAAACAAGGACAAATGGTTCACACAACGAGTCACAAGGACTAATGAACAAGGAAAAATGATTCACACAACGAGTCACAATGACTAATGAACTAGGACAAATGATTCACACAAAGAGTCACAATGACTAATAAACAAGGACAAATGGTTCACACAACGAGTCACAAGGACTAAGGAACAAGGACAAATGATTCATACAACGAGTCACAATGACTAATGAACAAGGACAAATGGTTCACACAACGTGTAACAAGAACTAAAGAACAAGGACAAATGATTCACACGAAGAGTCACAATGACTAATGAACAAGGACAAATGATTCACACGAAGAGTCACAATGACTAATGAACTAGGACAAATGATTCACACACAGAGTCGCAATGACTAATAAACAAGGACAAATGGTTCACACAACGAGTCACAGGGACTAATGAACAAGGACAAATGATTCACACGAAGAGTCACAATGACTAATGAACTAGGACAAATGATTCACACACAGAGTCGCAATGGCTAATAAACAAGGACAAATGGTTCACACAACGAGTCACAAGGACTAATGAACAGGGACAAATGATTCACACGACGAGTCACAATGACTAATGAACTAGGACAAATGCTTCACACAAAGAGTCACAACGACTAATGAATAAAGACAAATGGTTCGCACAACGAGTCATAATGTGTAATTAACTACGACAAATTATTCACACAAAGAGTCACAATAACTAATAAACAATGACAGATAATTCGTACAACGAGTCACAAGGACTAATGAACAAGGACAAATGATTCACACGACGAGTCACAATGACTAATGAACTAGGACAAATGATTCACACAACGAGTCACAACGACTAATGAATAAAGACAAATGGTTCGCACAACTAGTCATAATGTGTAATTAACTAGGACAAATAATTCACACAAAGAGTCACAATAACTAATGAACAAGGACAAATGATTCACACAACGAGTTACAATGGCTAATGAACAAGGACAAATGATTCACACGACGAGTCACAATGACTAATGAACTAGGACAAATGATTCACACAAAGAGTCACAACGACTAATAAACAAGGACAAATGGTTCACACAACGAGTCACAAGGACTAATAAACAAGGAAAAATGATTCACACAACGAGTCACAATGACTAATGAACTAGGACAAATAATTCACACAAAGAGTCACAATGACTAATAAACAAGGACAAATGGTTCACACAACGAGTCACAAGGACTAAGGAACAAGGACAAATGATTCACACAACGAGTCACAATGACTAATGAACAAGGACAAATGGTTCACACAACGTGTAACAAGAACTAAAGAACAAGGACAAATGATTCACACGAAGAGTCACAATGACTAATGAACTAGGACAAATGATTCACACACAGAGTCGCAATGACTAATAAACAAGGACAAATGGTTCACACAACGAGTCACAAGGACTAATGAACAAGGACAAATGATTCACACAACGAGTCACAAGGACTAATGAACAAGGACAAATGATTCACACGACGAGTCACAATGACTAATGAACTAGGACAAATGATTCACACAACGAGTCACAACGACTAATGAATAAAGACAAATGGTTCGCACAACTAGTCATAATGTGTAATTAACTAGGACAAATAATTCACACAAAGAGTCACAATAACTAATGAACAATTACAAATGATTCACACAACGAGTTACAATGGCTAATGAACAAGGACAAATGATTCACACGACGAGTCACAATAACTAATGAACTTGGACAAATGATTCACACAAAGAGTCACAACGATTAATAAACAAGGACAAATGGTTCGCACAACGAGTCATAATGTGTAATTAACTACGACAAATTATTCACACAAAGAGTCACAATAACTAATAAACAATGACAGATAATTCATACAACGAGTCACAAGGACTAATGAACAAGGACAAATGATTCACACGACGAGTCACAATGACTAATGAACTAGGACAAATGATTCACACAACGAGTCACAACGACTAATGAATAAAGACAAATGGTTCGCACAACTAGTCATAATGTGTAATTAACTAGGACAAATAATTCACATAAAGAGTCACAATAACTAATGAACAAGGACAAATGATTCACACAACGAGTTACAATGGCTAATGAACAAGGACAAATGATTCACACGACGAGTCACAATGACTAATGAACTAGGACAAATGATTCACACAAAGAGTCACAACGACTAATAAACAAGGACAAATGGTTCACACAACGAGTCACAAGGACTAATGAACAAGGAAAAATGATTCACACAACGAGTCACAATGACTAATGAACTAGGACAAATGATTCACACAAAGAGTCACAATGACTAATAAACAAGGACAAATGGTTCACACAACGAGTCACAAGGACTAAGGAACAAGGACAAATGATTCACACAACGAGTCACAATGACTAATGAACAAGGACAAATGGTTCACACAACGTGTAACAAGAACTAAAGAACAAGGACAAATGATTCACACGAAGAGTCACAATGACTAATGAACTAGGACAAATGATTCACACACAGAGTCGCAATGACTAATAAACAAGGACAAATGGTTCACACAACGAGTCACAAGGACTAATGAACAAGGACAAATGATTCACACGAAGAGTCACAATGACTAATGAACTAGGACAAATGATTCACACACAGAGTCGCAATAGCTAATAAACAAGGACAAATGGTTCACACAACGAGTCACAAGGACTAATGAACAGGGACAAATGATTCACACGACGAGTCACAATGACTAATGAACTAGGACAAATGCTTCACACAAAGAGTCACAACGACTAATGAATAAAGACAAATGGTTCGCACAACGAGTCATAATGTGTAATTAACTACGACAAATTATTCACACAAAGAGTCACAATAACTAATAAACAATGACAGATAATTCGTACAACGAGTCACAAGGACTAATGAACAAGGACAAACGATTCACACGACGAGTCACAATGACTAATGAACTAGGACAAATGATTCACACAAAGAGTCACAACGACTAATAAACAAGGACAAATGGTTCACACAACGAGTCACAAGGACTAATGAACAAGGAAAAATGATTCACACAACGAGTCACAATGACTAATGAACTAGGACAAATGATTCACACAAAGAGTCACAATGACTAATAAACAAGGACAAATGGTTCACACAACGAGTCACAAGGACTAAGGAACAAGGACAAATGATTCACACAACGAGTCACAATGACTAATGAACAAGGACAAATGGTTCACACAACGTGTAACAAGAACTAAAGAACAAGGACAAATGATTCACACGAAGAGTCACAATGACTAATGAACTAGGACAAATGATTCACACACAGAGTCGCAATGACTAATAAACAAGGACAAATGGTTCACACAACGAGTCACAAGGACTAATGAACAAGGACAAATGATTCACACGAAGAGTCACAATGACTAATGAACTAGGACAAATGATTCACACACAGAGTCGCAATGGCTAATAAACAAGGACAAATGGTTCACACAACGAGTCACAAGGACTAATGAACAGGGACAAATGATTCACACGACGAGTCACAATGACTAATGAACTAGGACAAATGCTTCACACAAAGAGTCACAACGACTAATGAATAAAGACAAATGGTTCGCTGACGTCATAATGTGTAATTAACTACGACAAATTATTCACACAAAGAGTCACAATAACTAATAAACAATGACAAATATAATTCACAACGAGTCACAAGGACTAATGAACAAGGACAAATGATTCACACGACGAGTCACAATGACTAATGAACTAGGACAAATGATTCACACAACGAGTCACAACGACTAATGAATAAAGACAAATGGCTCGCACAACTAGTCATAATGTGTAATTAACTAGGACAAATAATTCACACAAAGAGTCACAATAACTAATGAACAAGGACAAATGATTCACACAACGAGTTACAATGGCTAATGAACAAGGACAAATGATTCACACGACGAGTCACAATGACTAATGAACTAGGACAAATGATTCACACAAAGAGTCACAACGACTAATAAACAAGGACAAATGGTTCACACAACGAGTCACAAGGACTAATAAACAAGGAAAAATGATTCACACAACGAGTCACAATGACTAATGAACTAGGACAAATGATTCACACAAAGAGTCACAATGACTAATAAACAAGGACAAATGGTTCACACAACGAGTCACAAGGACTAAGGAACAAGGACAAATGATTCACACAACGAGTCACAATGACTAATGAACAAGGACAAATGGTTCACACAACGTGTAACAAGAACTAAAGAACAAGGACAAATGATTCACACGAAGAGTCACAATGACTAATGAACTAGGACAAATGATTCACACAAAGAGTCGCAATGACTAATAAACAAGGACAAATGGTTCACACAACGAGTCACAAGGACTAATGAACAAGGACAAATGATTCACACAACGAGTCACAAGGACTAATGAACAAGGACAAATGATTCACACGACGAGTCACAATGACTAATGAACTAGGACAAATGATTCACACAACGAGTATCAACGACTAATGAATAAAGACAAATGGTTCGCACAACTAGTCATAATGTGTAATTAACTAGGACAAATAATTCACACAAAGAGTCACAATAACTAATGAACAAGGACAAATGATTCACACAACGAGTTACAATGGCTAATGAACAAGGACAAATGATTCACACGACGAGTCACAATGACTAATGAACTAGGACAAATGATTCACACAAAGAGTCACAACGACTAATAAACAAGGACAAATGGTTCACACAACGAGTCACAAGGACTAATGAACAAGGAAAAATGATTCACACAACGAGTCACAATGACTAATGAACTAGGACAAATGATTCACACAAAGAGTCACAATGACTAATAAACAAGGACAAATGGTTCACACAATGAGTCACAAGGACTAAGGAACAAGGACAAATGATTCACACAACGAGTCACAATGACTAATGAACAAGGACAAATGGTTCACACAACGTGTAACAAGAACTAAAGAACAAGGACAAATGATTCACACGAAGAGTCACAATGACTAATGAACTAGGACAAATGATTCACACACAGAGTCGCAATGACTAATAAACAAGGACAAATGGTTCACACAACGAGTCACAAGGACTAATGAACAAGGACAAATGATTCACACGAAGAGTCACAATGACTAATGAACTAGGACAAATGATTCACACACAGAGTCGCAATGGCTAATAAACAAGGACAAATGGTTCACACAACGAGTCACAAGGACTAATGAACAGGGACAAATGATTCACACGACGAGTCACAATGACTAATGAACTAGGACAAATGCTTCACACAAAGAGTCACAACGACTAATGAATAAAGACAAATGGTTCGCACAACGAGTCATAATGTGTAATTAACTACGACAAATTATTCACACAAAGAGTCACAATAACTAATAAACAATGACAGATAATTCGTACAACGAGTCACAAGGACTAATGAACAAGGACAAATGATTCACACGACGAGTCACAATGACTAATGAACTAGGACAAATGATTCACACAACGAGTCACAACGACTAATGAATAAAGACAAATGGCTCGCACAACTAGTCATAATGTGTAATTAACTAGGACAAATAATTCACACAAAGAGTCACAATAACTAATGAACAAGGACAAATGATTCACACAACGAGTTACAATGGCTAATGAACAAGGACAAATGATTCACACGACGAGTCACAATGACTAATGAACTAGGACAAATGATTCACACAAAGAGTCACAACGACTAATAAACAAGGACAAATGGTTCACACAACGAGTCACAAGGACTAATAAACAAGGAAAAATGATTCACACAACGAGTCACAATGACTAATGAACTAGGACAAATGATTCACACAAAGAGTCACAATGACTAATAAACAAGGACAAATGGTTCACACAACGAGTCACAAGGACTAAGGAACAAGGACAAATGATTCACACAACGAGTCACAATGACTAATGAACAAGGACAAATGGTTCACATAACGTGTAACAAGAACTAAAGAACAAGGACAAATGATTCACACGAAGAGTCACAATGACTAATGAACTAGGACAAATGATTCACACACAGAGTCGCAATGACTAATAAACAAGGACAAATGGTTCACACAACGAGTCACAAGGACTAATGAACAAGGACAAATGATTCACACAACGAGTCACAAGGACTAATGAACAAGGACAAATGATTCACACGACGAGTCACAATGACTAATGAACTAGGACAAATGATTCACACAACGAGTATCAACGACTAATGAATAAAGACAAATGGTTCGCACAACTAGTATCAACGACTAATGAATAAAGACAAATGGTTCGCACAACTAGTCATAATGTGTAATTAACTAGGACAAATAATTCACACAAAGAGTCACAATAACTAATGAACAATTACAAATGATTCACACAACGAGTTACAATGGCTAATGAACAAGGACAAATGATTCACACGACGAGTCACAATAACTAATGAACTTGGACAAATGATTCACACAAAGAGTCACAACGATTAATAAACAAGGACAAATGGTTCGCACAACGAGTCATAATGTGTAATTAACTACGACAAATTATTCACACAAAGAGTCACAATAACTAATAAACAATGACAGATAATTCATACAACGAGTCACAAGGACTAATGAACAAGGACAAATGATTCACACGACGAGTCACAATGACTAATGAACTAGGACAAATGATTCACACAACGAGTCACAACGACTAATGAATAAAGACAAATGGTTCGCACAACTAGTCATAATGTGTGATTAACTAGGACAAATAATTCACACAAAGAGTCACAATAACTAATGAACAAGGACAAATGATTCACACAACGAGTTACAATGGCTAATGAACAAGGACAAATGATTCACACGACGAGTCACAATGACTAATGAACTAGGACAAATGATTCACACAAAGAGTCACAACGACTAATAAACAAGGACAAATGGTTCACACAACGAGTCACAAGGACTAATGAACAAGGAAAAATGATTCACACAACGAGTCACAATGACTAATGAACTAGGACAAATGATTCACACAAAGAGTCACAATGACTAATAAACAAGGACAAATGGTTCACACAACGAGTCACAAGGACTAAGGAACAAGGACAAATGATTCACACAACGAGTCACAATGACTAATGAACAAGGACAAATGGTTCACACAACGTGTAACAAGAACTAAAGAACAAGGACAAATGATTCACACGAAGAGTCACAATGACTAATGAACTAGGACAAATGATTCACACACAGAGTCGCAATGACTAATAAACAAGGACAAATGGTTCACACAACGAGTCACAAGGACTAATGAACAAGGGACAAATGATTCACACGACGAGTCACAATGACTAATGAACTAGGACAAATGCTTCACACAAAGAGTCACAACGACTAATGAATAAAGACAAATGGTTTGCACAACGAGTCATAATGTGTAATTAACTACGACAAATTATTCACACAAAGAGTCACAATAACTAATAAACAATGACAGATAATTCGTACAACGAGTCACAAGGACTAATGAACAAGGACAAATGATTCACACGACGAGTCACAATGACTAATGAACTAGGACAAATGATTCACACAACGAGTCACAACGACTAATGAATAAAGACAAATGGTTCGCACAACTAGTCATAATGTGTAATTAACTAGGACAAATAATTCACACAAAGAGTCACAATAACTAATGAACAAGGACAAATGATTCACACAACGAGTTACAATGGCTAATGAACAAGGACAAATGATTCACACGACGAGTCACAATGACTAATGAACTAGGACAAATGATTCACACAAAGAGTCACAACGACTAATAAACAAGGACAAATGGTTCACACAACGAGTCACAAGGACTAATAAACAAGGAAAAATGATTCACACAACGAGTCACAATGACTAATGAACTAGGACAAATGATTCACACAAAGAGTCACAATGACTAATAAACAAGGACAAATGGTTCACACAACGAGTCACAAGGACTAAGGAACAAGGACAAATGATTCACACAACGAGTCACAATGACTAATGAACAAGGACAAATGGTTAACACAACGTGTAACAAGAACTAAAGAACAAGGACAAATGATTCACACGAAGAGTCACAATGACTAATGAACTAGGACAAATGATTCACACACAGAGTCGCAATGACTAATAAACAAGGACAAATGGTTCACACAACGAGTCACAAGGACTAATGAACAAGGACAAATGATTCACACAACGAGTCACAAGGACTAATGAACAAGGACAAATGATTCACACGACGAGTCACAATGACTAATGAACTAGGACAAATGATTCACACAACGAGTCACAACGACTAATGAATAAAGACAAATGGTTCGCACAACTAGTCATAATGTGTAATTAACTAGGACAAATAATTCACACAAAGATTCACAATAACTAATGAACAATTACAAATGATTCACACAACGAGTTACAATGGCTAATGAACAAGGACAAATGATTCACACGAAGAGTCACAATAACTAATGAACTAGGACAAATGATTCACACAAAGAGTCACAATGACTAATAAACAAGGACAAATGGTTCACACAACGAGTCACAAGGACTAAGGAACAAGGACAAATGATTCACACAACGAGTCACAATGACTAATGAACAAGGACAAATGGTTAACACAACGTGTAACAAGAACTAAAGAACAAGGACAAATGATTCACACGAAGAGTCACAATGACTAATGAACTAGGACAAATGATTCACACACAGAGTCGCAATGACTAATAAACAAGGACAAATGGTTCACACAACGAGTCACAAGGACTAATGAACAAGGACAAATGATTCACACAACGAGTCACAAGGACTAATGAACAAGGACAAATGATTCACACGACGAGTCACAATGACTAATGAACTAGGACAAATGATTCACACAACGAGTCACAACGACTAATGAATAAAGACAAATGGTTCGCACAACTAGTCATAATGTGTAATTAACTAGGACAAATAATTCACACAAAGATTCACAATAACTAATGAACAATTACAAATGATTCACACAACGAGTTACAATGGCTAATGAACAAGGACAAATGATTCACACGAAGAGTCACAATAACTAATGAACTTGGACAAATGATTCACACAAAGAGTCACAACGATTAATAAACAAGGACAAATGGTTCGCACAACGAGTCATAATGTGTAATTAACTACGACAAATTATTCACACAAAGAGTCACAATAACTAATAAACAATGACAGATAATTCATACAACGAGTCACAAGGACTAATGAACAAGGACAAATGATTCACACGACGAGTCACAATGACTAATGAACTAGGACAAATGATTCACACAACGAGTCACAACGACTAATGAATAAAGACAAATGGTTCGCACAACTAGTCATAATGTGTAATTAACTAGGACAAATAATTCACACAAAGAGTCACAATAACTAATGAACAAGGACAAATGATTCACACAACGAGTCACAATGACTAATGAACTAGGACAAATGATTCACACAAAGAGTCACAATGACTAATAAACAAGGACAAATGGTTCACACAACGAGTCACAATCACTAATAAACAAGGACAAATGGTTCACACAACGAGTAACAAGGACTAATGAACAAGGACAAATGATTCACACGAAGAGTCACAATGACTTATGAACTAGGACAAATGATTCACACACGTAGTCGCAATGACTAATAAACAAGGACAAATGGTTCACACAACGAGTCGCAAGGACTAATGAACAAGGACAAATGATTCACACGACGAGTCACAATGACTAATGAACTAGGACAAATGATTCACACAAAAAGTCACAATGACTAATAAACAAGGACAAATGGTTCACACAAGGAGTCACAAGGACTAATGAACAATCACAAATGATTCACACAACGAGTCACAATGACTATAAAACAAGGACAAAGGGTTCACACAACGAGTCACAATGACTAATGAACAAGGACAAATGATTCACACAACGAGTCACAATGACTAATGTACTAGGACAAATGATTCACACAAAGAGTCAAAATGACTAATGAACAAGGACAAATGATTCACACAACGAGTCACAATAACTAGGATAAAGGATTCACACAAAGAGTCATAATAACTAATGAACATTGACAAATGGTTCATACAACGAGTCACAATGGGTAATTAACTAGGACAAATTATTCACACAAAGAGTCATAATAACTAATGAACAAGGACAAATGATTCACACAACGACTCACAATGGCTAATGAACAAGGACAAATGATTCACACGACGAGTCACAATGACTAATGAACTAGGACAAATGATCCACCCAAAGAGTCACAACGACTAATAAACAAGGACAAATGGTTCACACAACGAGTCACAAGGACTAATGAACAAGGACAAATGATTCACACAACGAGTCACAATGACTAATGAACAAGGACAAATGGTTCACACAACGTGTAACAAGAACTAAAGAACAAGGACAAATGATTCACACGAAGAGTCACAATGACTAATGAACTAGGACAAATGATTCACACAACGAGTCACAATGACTAATAAACAAGGACAAATGGTTCACACAACGAGTCACAAGGACTAATGAACAAGGACAAATGATTCACACAACGAGTCACAAGGACTAATGAACAAGGACAAATGATTCACACGACGAGTCACAATGACTAATGAACTAGGACAAATGATTCACACAACGAGTCACAACGACTAATGGATAAAGACAAATGGTTCGCACAACTAGTCATAATGTGTAATTAACTAGGACAAATAATTCACACAAAGAGTCACAATAACTAATGAACAAGGACAAATGATTCACACAACGAGTTACAATGGCTAATGAACAAGGACAAATGATTCACACGACGAGTCACAATGACTAATGAACTAGGACAAATGATTCACACAAAGAGTCACAACGACTAATAAACAAGGACAAATGGTTCACACAACGAGTCACAAGGACTAATGAACAAGGACAAATGATTCACACAACGAGTCACAATGACTAATGAACTAGGACAAATGATTCACACAAAGAGTCACAATGACTAATAAACAAGGACAAATGGTTCACACAACGAGTCACAAGGACTAAGGAACAAGGACAAATGATTCACACAACGAGTCACAATGACTAATGAACAAGGACAAATGGTTCACACAACGTGTAACAAGAACTAAAGAACAAGGACAAATGATTCACACGAAGAGTCACAATGACTAATGAACTAGGACAAATGATTCACACAACGAGTCGCAATGACTAATAAACAAGGACAAATGGTTCACACAACGAGTCACAAGGACTAATGAACAAGGACAAATGATTCACACAACGAGTCACAAGGACTAATGAACAAGGACAAATGATTCACACGACGAGTCACAATGACTAATGAACTAGGACAAATGATTCACACAACGAGTCACAACGACTAATGAATAAAAAGCAAATGGTTCGCACAACTAGTCATAATGTGTAATTAACTAGGACAAATAATTCACACAAAGAGTCACAATAACTAATGAACAATTACAAATGATTCACACAACGAGTTACAATGGCTAATGAACAAGGACAAATGATTCACACGACGAGTCACAATAACTAATGAACTAGGACAAATGATTCACACAAAGAGTCACAACGATTAATAAACAAGGACAAATGGTTCGCACAACGAGTCATAATGTGTAATTAACTACGACAAATTATTCACACAAAGAGTCACAATAACTAATAAACAATGACAGATAATTCATACAACGAGTCACAAGGACTAATGAACAAGGACAAATGATTCACACGACGAGTCACAATGACTAATGAACTAGGACAAATGATTCACACAACGAGTCACAACGACTAATGAATAAAGACAAATGGTTCGCACAACTAGTCATAATGTGTAATTAACTAGGACAAATAATTCACACAAAGAGTCACAATAACTAATGAACAAGGACAAATGATTCACACAACGAGTCACAATGACTAATGAACTAGGACAAATGATTTACACAAAGAGTCACAATGACTAATAAACAAGGACAAATGGTTCACACAACGAGTCACAATCACTAATAAACAAGGACAAATGGTTCACACAACGAGTAACAAGGACTAATGAACAAGGACAAATGATTCACACGAAGAGTCACAATGACTTATGAACTAGGACAAATGATTCACACACAGAGTCGCAATGACTAATAAACAAGGACAAATGGTTCACACAACGAGTCGCAAGGACTAATGAACAAGGACAAATGATTCACACGACGAGTCACAATGACTAATGAACTAGGACAAATGATTCACACAAAAAGTCACAATGACGAATAAACAAGGACAAATGGTTCACACAAGGAGTCACAAGGACTAATGAAAAAGGACAAATGATTCACACAACTAGTCACAATGACTATAAAACAAGGACAAAGGGTTTACACAACGAGTCACAATGACTAATGAACAAGGACAAATGATTCACACAACGAGTCACAATGACTAATGTACTAGGACAAATGATTCACACAAAGAGTCAAAATGACTAATGAACAAGGACAAATGATTCACACAACGAGTCACAATGACTAATGAACAAGGACAAATGGTTAACACAACGTGTAACAAGAACTAAAGAACAAGGACAAATGATTCACACGAAGAGTCACAATGACTAATGAACTAGGACAAATGATTCACACACAGAGTCGCAATGACTAATAAACAAGGACAAATGGTTCACACAACGAGTCACAAGGACTAATGAACAAGGACAAATGATTCACACAACGAGTCACAAGGACTAATGAACAAGGACAAATGATTCACACGACGAGTCACAATGACTAATGAACTAGGACAAATGATTCACACAACGAGTCACAACGACTAATGAATAAAGACAAATGGTTCGCACAACTAGTCATAATGTGTAATTAACTAGGACAAATAATTCACACAAAGATTCACAATAACTAATGAACAATTACAAATGATTCACACAACGAGTTACAATGGCTAATGAACAAGGACAAATGATTCACACGACGAGTCACAATAACTAATGAACTTGGACAAATGATTCACACAAAGAGTCACAACGATTAATAAACAAGGACAAATGGTTCGCACAACGAGTCATAATGTGTAATTAACTACGACAAATTATTCACACAAAGAGTCACAATAACTAATAAACAATGACAGATAATTCATACAACGAGTCACAAGGACTAATGAACAAGGACAAATGATTCACACGACGAGTCACAATGACTAATGAACTAGGACAAATGATTCACACAACGAGTCACAACGACTAATGAATAAAGACAAATGGTTCGCACAACTAGTCATAATGTGTAATTAACTAGGACAAATAATTCACACAAAGAGTCACAATAACTAATGAACAAGGACAAATGATTCACACAACGAGTCACAATGACTAATGAACTAGGACAAATGATTCACACAAAGAGTCACAATGACTAATAAACAAGGACAAATGGTTCACACAACGAGTCACAATCACTAATAAACAACAGGACAAATGGTTCACACAACGAGTAACAAGGACTAATGAACAAGGACAAATGATTCACACGAAGAGTCACAATGACTTATGAACTAGGACAAATGATTCACACACAGAGTCGCAATGACTAATAAACAAGGACAAATGGTTCACACAACGAGTCGCAAGGACTAATGAACAAGGACAAATGATTCACACGACGAGTCACAATGACTAATGAACTAGGACAAATGATTCACACAAAAAGTCACAATGACTAATAAACAAGGACAAATGGTTCACACAAGGAGTCACAAGGACTAATGAACAATCACAAATGATTCACACAACGAGTCACAATGACTATAAAACAAGGACAAAGGGTTCACACAACGAGTCACAATGACTAATGAACAAGGACAAATGATTCACACAACGAGTCACAATGACTAATGTACTAGGACAAATGATTCACACAAAGAGTCAAAATGACTAATGAACAAGGACAAATGATTCACACAACGAGTCACAATAACTAGGATAAAGGATTCACACAAAGAGTCATAATAACTAATGAACATTGACAAATGGTTCATACAACGAGTCACAATGGGTAATTAACTAGGACAAATTATTCACACAAAGAGTCATAATAACTAATGAACAAGGACAAATGATTCACACAACGACTCACAATGGCTAATGAACAAGGACAAATGATTCACACGACGAGTCACAATGACTAATGAACTAGGACAAATGATCCACCCAAAGAGTCACAACGACTAATAAACAAGGACAAATGGTTCACACAACGAGTCACAAGGACTAATGAACAAGGACAAATGATTCACACAACGAGTCACAATGACTAATGAACAAGGACAAATGGTTCACACAACGTGTAACAAGAACTAAAGAACAAGGACAAATGATTCACACGAAGAGTCACAATGACTAATGAACTAGGACAAATGATTCACACACAGAGTCGCAATGACTAATAAACAAGGACAAATGGTTCACACAACGAGTCACAAGGACTAATGAACAAGGACAAATGATTCACACAACGAGTCACAAGGACTAATGAACAAGGACAAATGATTCACACGACGAGTCACAATGACTAATGAACTAGGACAAATGATTCACACAACGAGTCACAACGACTAATGGATAAAGACAAATGGTTCGCACAACTAGTCATAATGTGTAATTAACTAGGACAAATAATTCACACAAAGAGTCACAATAACTAATGAACAAGGACAAATGATTCACACAACGAGTTACAATGGCTAATGAACAAGGACAAATGATTCACACGACGAGTCACAATGACTAATGAACTAGGACAAATGATTCACACAAAGAGTCACAACGACTAATAAACAAGGACAAATGGTTCACACAACGAGTCACAAGGACTAATGAACAAGGACAAATGATTCACACAACGAGTCACAATGACTAATGAACTAGGACAAATGATTCACACAAAGAGTCACAATGACTAATAAACAAGGACAAATGGTTCACACAACGAGTCACAAGGACTAAGGAACAAGGACAAATGATTCACACAACGAGTCACAATGACTAATGAACAAGGACAAATGGTTCACACAACGTGTAACAAGAACTAAAGAACAAGGACAAATGATTCACACGAAGAGTCACAATGACTAATGAACTAGGACAAATGATTCACACAACGAGTCGCAATGACTAATAAACAAGGACAAATGGTTCACACAACGAGTCACAAGGACTAATGAACAAGGACAAATGATTCACACAACGAGTCACAAGGACTAATGAACAAGGACAAATGATTCACACGACGAGTCACAATGACTAATGAACTAGGACAAATGATTCACACAACGAGTCACAACGACTAATGAATAAAGGCAAATGGTTCGCACAACTAGTCATAATGTGTAATTAACTAGGACAAATAATTCACACAAAGAGTCACAATAACTAATGAACAATTACAAATGATTCACACAACGAGTTACAATGGCTAATGAACAAGGACAAATGATTCACACGACGAGTCACAATAACTAATGAACTAGGACAAATGATTCACACAAAGAGTCACAACGATTAATAAACAAGGACAAATGGTTCGCACAACGAGTCATAATGTGTAATTAACTACGACAAATTATTCACACAAAGAGTCACAATAACTAATAAACAATGACAGATAATTCATACAACGAGTCACAAGGACTAATGAACAAGGACAAATGATTCACACGACGAGTCACAATGACTAATGAACTAGGACAAATGATTCACACAACGAGTCACAACGACTAATGAATAAAGACAAATGGTTCGCACAACTAGTCATAATGTGTAATTAACTAGGACAAATAATTCACACAAAGAGTCACAATAACTAATGAACAAGGACAAATGATTCACACAACGAGTCACAATGACTAATGAACTAGGACAAATGATTCACACAAAGAGTCACAATGACTAATAAACAAGGACAAATGGTTCACACAACGAGTCACAATCACTAATAAACAAGGACAAATGGTTCACACAACGAGTAACAAGGACTAATGAACAAGGACAAATGATTCACACGAAGAGTCACAATGACTTATGAACTAGGACAAATGATTCACACACAGAGTCGCAATGACTAATAAACAAGGACAAATGGTTCACACAACGAGTCGCAAGGACTAATGAACAAGGACAAATGATTCACACGACGAGTCACAATGACTAATGAACTAGGACAAATGATTCACACAAAAAGTCACAATGACTAATAAACAAGGACAAATGGTTCACACAAGGAGTCACAAGGACTAATGAAAAAGGACAAATGATTCACACAACGAGTCACAATGACTATAAAACAAGGACAAAGGGTTTACACAACGAGTCACAATGACTAATGAACAAGGACAAATGATTCACACAACGAGTCACAATGACTAATGTACTAGGACAAATGATTCACACAAAGAGTCAAAATGACTAATGAACAAGGACAAATGATTCACACAACGAGTCACAATAACTAGGATAAAGGATTCACACAAAGAGTCATAATAACTAATGAACATTGACAAATGGTTCATACAACGAGTCACAATGGGTAATTAACTAGGACAAATGATTCACACAAAGAGTCATAATAACTAATGAACAAGGACAAATGATTCACACAACGACTCACAATGGCTAATGAACAAGGACAAATGATTCACACGACGAGTCACAATGACTAATGAACTAGGACAAATGATCCACCCAAAGAGTCACAACGACTAATAAACAAGGACAAATGGTTCACACAACGAGTCACAAGGACTAATGAACAAGGACAAATGATTCACACGACGAGTCACAATGACTAATGAACTAGGACAAATGATTCACACAAAGAGTCACAATGACTAATAAACAAGGACAAATGGTTCACACAACGAGTCAAAAGGTCTAATGAACAAGGACGAATGATTCACACGACGAGCCACAATGACTAACGAACTAGGACAAATGATTCACACAAAGAGTCACAATGACTAATAAACAAGGACAAATTGTTCACACAACGAGTCACAAGGACTAATGAACAAGGACAAATGATTCACACAACGAGTCACAAGGACTAATGAACAAGGACAAATGATTCACACGACGAGTCACAATGACTAATGAACTAGGACAAATGATTCACACAACGAGTCACAAAGACTAATGAATAAAGACAAATGGTTCGCACAACTAGTCATAATGTGTAATTAACTAGGACAAATAATTCACACAAAGTGTCACAATAACTAATGAACAAGGACAAATGATTCACACAACGAGTTACAATGGCTAATGAACAAGGACAAATGATTAACACGACGAGTCACAATGACTAATGAACTAGGACAAATGATTCACACAAATAGTCACAACGATTAATAAACAAGGACAAATGGTTCACACAACGAGTCACAAGGACTAATGAACAAGGACAAATGATTCACACAACGAGTCACAATGACTAATGAACTAGGACAAATGATTCACACAAAGAGTCACAATGACTAATAAACAAGGACAAATGGTTCACACAACGAGTCACATGGACTAAGGAACAAGGACAAATGATTCACACAACGAGTCAAAATGACTAATAAACAAGGACAAATGGTTCACACAACGAGTAACAAGGGCTAATGAACAAGGAAAATGATTCACACGAAGAGTCAAAATGACTAATGAACTAGGACAAATGATTCACACACAGAGTCGCAATGACTAATAAACAAGGACAAATGGTTCACACAAGGACTAATGAACAAGGACAAATGATTCACACGACGAGTCACAATGACTAATGAACTAGGACAAATGCTTCACACAAAGAGTCACAACGACTAATGAATAAAGACAAATGGTTCGCACAACGAGTCATAATGTGTAATTAACTAGGACAAATTATTCACACAAAGAGTCACAATAACTAATAAACAATGACAGATACTTCATACAACGACTCACAAGGACTAATGAACTTGGACAAATGCTTCACACAAAGAGTCACAACGACTAATGAATAAAGACAAATGGTTCGCACAACGAGTCACAATGACTAATGAACAAGGACAAATGATTCACACGACGAGTCACAATGACTAATGAACTAGGACAAATGATTCACACAACGAGTCACAACGACTAATGAATAAAGACAAATGGTTCGCACAACTAGTCATAATGTGTAATTAACTAGGACAAATAATTCACACAAAGTGTCACAATAACTAATGAACAAGGACAAATGATTCACACAACGAGTTACAATGGCTAATGAACAAGGACAAATGATTCACACGACGAGTCACAATGACTAATGAACTAGGACAAATGATTCACACAAAGAGTCACAACGACTAATAAACAAGGACAAATGGTTCACACAACGAGTCACAAGGACTAATGAACAAGGACAAATGAACAAGGACAACACGTCACAATTACTAATGAACTAGGACAAATGATTCACACAAAGAGTCACAATGACTAATAAACAACGACAAATGATTCACACAACGAGTCACAATGACTAATGAACAAGGACAAATGGTTCACACAACGTGTAACAAGAACTAATGAACAAGGACAAATGATTCACACGAAGAGTCACAATGACTAATGAACTAGGACAAATGATTCACACACAGAGTCGCAATGACTAATAAACAAGGACAAATGGTTCACACAACGAGTCACAAGGACTAATGAACAAGGACAAATGATTTACACAACGAGTCTCAAGGACTAATGAACAAGGACAAATGATTCACACGGCGAGTCACAATGACTAATGAACTAGGACAAATGATTCACACAACGATTCACAACGACTAATGAATAAAGACAAATGGTTCGCACAACTAGTCATAATGTGTAATTAACTAGGACAAATAATTCACACAAAGAGTCACAATAACTAATGAACAAGGACAAATGATTCACACAACGAGTTACAATGGCTAATGAACAAGGACAAATGATTCACACGGCGAGTCACAATGACTAATGAACTAGGACAAATGATTCACACAAAGAGTCACAACGATTAATAAACAAGGACAAATGGTTCACACAACGAGTCACAAGGACTAATGAACAAGGACAAATGATTCACACAACGAGTCACAATGACTAATGAACTAGGACAAATGATTCACACAAAGAGTCACAATGACTAATAAAAAAGGAGAAATGGTTCACACAACGAGTCACAATCACTAATAAACAAGGACAAATGGTTCACACAACGAGTAACAAGGACTAATGAACAAGGACAAATGATTCAAACGAAGAGTCACAATGACTTATGAACTAGGACAAATGATTCACACAACGAGTCGCAATGACTAATAAACAAGGACAAATGGTTCACACAACGAGTCACAAGGACTAATGAATAAGGACAAATGATTCACACGACGAGTCACAATGACTAATGAACTAGGACAAATGATTCACACAAAAAGTCACAATGACTAATAAACAAGGACAAATGGTTCACACAAGGAGTCACAAGGACTAATGAACAAGGACAAATGATTCACACAACGAGTCACAATGACTATAAAACAAGGACAAAGGGTTCACACAACGAGTCACAATGACTAATGAACAAGGACAAATGATTCACACAACGAGTCACAATGACTAATGTACTAGGACAAATGATTCACACAAAGAGTCAAAATGACTAATGAACAAGGACAAATGATTCACACAACGAGTCACAATGAGTAATTAACTAGGATAAAGGATTCACACAAAGAGTCATAATAACTAATGAACATTGATAAATGGTTCATACAACGAGTCACAATGGGTAATTAACTAGGACAAATGATTCACACAAAGAGTCATAATAACTAATGAACAAGGACAAATGATTCACACAACGACTCACAATGGCTAATGAACAAGGACAAATGATTCACACGACGAGTCACAATGACTAATGAACTAGGACAAATGATCCACCCAAAGAGTCACAACGACTAATAAACAAGGACAAATGGTTCACACAACGAGTCACAAGGACTAATGAACAAGGACAAATGATTCACACGACGAGTCACAATGACTAATGAACTAGGACAAATGATTCACACAAAGAGTCACAATGACTAATAAACAAGGACAAATGGTTCACACAAAGAGTCAAAAGGTCTAATGAACAAGGACGAATGATTCACACGACGAGCCACAATGACTAATGAACTAGGACAAATGATTCACACAAAGAGTCACAATGACTAATAAACAAGGACAAATTGTTCACACAACGAGTCACAAGGACTAATGAACTAGGACAAATGATTCACACAACGAGTCACAAGGACTAATGAACAAGGACAAATGATTCACACGGCGAGTCACAATGACTAATGAACTAGGACAAATGATTCACACAACGATTCACAACGACTAATGAATAAAGACAAATGGTTCGCACAACTAGTCATAATGTGTAATTAACTAGGACAAATAATTCACACAAAGAGTCACAATAACTAATGAACAAGGACAAATGATTCACACAACGAGTTACAATGGCTAATGAACAAGGACAAATGATTCACACGACGAGTCACAATGACTAATGAACTAGGACAAATGATTCACACAAAGAGTCACAACGATTAATAAACAAGGACAAATGGTTCACACAACGAGTCACAAGGACTAATGAACAAGGACAAATGATTCACACAACGAGTCACAATGACTAATGAACTAGGACAAATGATTCACACAAAGAGTCACAATGACTAATAAAAAAGGAGAAATGGTTCACACAACGAGTCACAATCACTAATGAACAAGGACAAATGGTTCACACAACGAGTAACAAGGACTAATGAACAAGGACAAATGATTCACACGAAGAGTCACAATGACTTATGAACTAGGACAAATGATTCACACACAGAGTCGCAATGACTAATAAACAAGGACAAATGGTTCACACAACGAGTCACAAGGACTAATGAACAAGGACAAATGATTCACACGACGAGTCACAATGACTAATGAACTAGGACAAATGATTCACACAAAAAGTCACAATGACTAATAAACAAGGACAAATGGTTCACACAAGGAGTCACAAGGACTAATGAACAAGGACAAATGATTCACACAACGAGTCACAATGACTATAAAACAAGGACAAAGGGTTCACACAACGAGTCACAATGACTAATGAACAAGGACAAATGATTCACACAACGAGTCACAATGACTAATGTACTAGGACAAACGATTCACACAAAGAGTCAAAATGACTAATGAACAAGGACAAATGATTCACACAACGAGTCACAATGAGTAATTAACTAGGATAAAGGATTCACACAAAGAGTCATAATAACTAATGAACATTGATAAATGGTTCATACAACGAGTCACAATGGGTAATTAACTAGGACAAATGATTCACACAAAGAGTCATAATAACTAATGAACAAGGACAAATGATTCACACAACGACTCACAATGGCTAATGAACAAGGACAAATGATTCACACGACGAGTCACAATGACTAATGAACTAGGACAAATGATCCACCCAAAGAGTCACAACGACTAATAAACAAGGACAAATGGTTCACACAACGAGTCACAAGGACTAATGAACAAGGACAAATGATTAACACGACGAGTCACAATGACTAATGAACTAGGACAAATGATTCACACAAAGAGTCACAATGACTAATAAACAAGGACAAATGGTTCACGCAACGAGTCAAAAGGTCTAATGAACAAGGACGAATGATTCACACGACGAGCCACAATGACTAATGAACTAGGACAAATGATTCACACAAAGAGTCACAATGACTAATAAACAAGGACAAATTGTTCACACAACGAGTCACAAGGACTAATCAACAAGGACAAATGATTCACACAACGAGTCACAAGGACTAATGAACAAGGACAAATGATTCACACGACGAGTCACAATGACTAATGAACTAGGACAAATGATTCACACAACGAGTCACAACGACTAATGAATAAAGACAAATGGTTCGCACAACTAGTCATAATGTGTAATTAACTAGGACAAATAATTCACACAAAGTGTCACAATAACTAATGAACAAGGACAAATGATTCACACAACGAGTTACAATGGCTAATGAACAAGGACAAATGATTCACACGACGAGTCACAATGACTAATGAACTAGGACAAATGATTCACACAAAGAGTCACAACGATTAATAAACAAGGACAAATGGTTCACACAAAGAGTCATAATAACTAATGAACAAGGACAAATGATTCACACAACGACTCACAATGGCTAATGAACAAGGACAAATGATTCACACGACGAGTCACAATGACTAATGAACTAGGACAAATGATCCACCCAAAGAGTCACAACGACTAATAAACAAGGACAAATGGTTCACACAACGAGTCACAAGGACTAATGAACAAGGACAAATGATTCACACGACGAGTCACAATGACTAATGAACTAGGACAAATGATTCACACAAAGAGTTACAATGACTAATAAACAAGGACAAATGGTTCACACAACGAGTCAAAAGGTCTAATGAACAAGGACGAATGATTCACACGACGAGTCACAATGACTAATGAACTAGGACAAATGATTCACACAAAAAGTCACAATGACTAATAAACAAGGACAAATGGTTCACACAAGGAGTCACAAGGACTAATGAACAAGGACAAATGATTCACACAACGAGTCACAATGACTATAAAACAAGGACAAAGGGTTCACACAACGAGTCATAATGACTAATGAACAAGGACAAATGATTCACACAACGAGTCACAATGACTAATGTACTAGGACAAATGATTCACACAAAGAGTCAAAATGACTAATGAACAAGGACAAATGATTCACACAACGAGTCACAATGAGTAATTAACTAGGATAAAGGATTCACACAAAGAGTCATAATAACTAATGAACATTGACAAATGGTTCATACAACGAGTCACAATGGGTAATTAACTAGGACAAATGATTCACACAAAGAGTCATAATAACTAATGAACAAGGACAAATGATTCACACAACGACTCACAATGGCTAATGAACAAGGACAAATGATTCACACGACGAGTCACAATGACTAATGAACTAGGACAAATGATCCACCCAAAGAGTCACAACGGCTAATAAACTTGGACAAATGGTTCACACAACGAGTCACAAGGACTAATGAACAAGGACAAATGATTCACACGACGAGTCACAATGACTAATGAACTAGGACAAATGATTCACACAAAGAGTCACAATGACTAATAAACAAGGACAAATGGTTCACACAACGAGTCAAAAGGTCTAATGAACAAGGACGAATGATTCACACGACGAGCCACAATGACTAATGAACTAGGACAAATGATTCACACAAAGAGTCACAATGACTAATAAACAAGGACAAATTGTTCACACAACGAGTCACAAGGACTAATGAACAAGGACAAATGATTCACACAACGAGTCACAAGGACTAATGAACAAGGACAAATGATTCACACGACGAGTCACAATGACTAATGAACTAGGACAAATGATTCACACGACGAGTCACAATGACTAATGAACTAGGACAAATGATTCACACAACGAGTCACAACGACTAATGAATAAAGACAAATGGTTCGCACAACTAGTCATAATGTGTAATTAACTAGGACAAATAATTCACACAAAGAGTCACAATAACTAATGAACAAGGACAAATGATTCACACAACGAGTTACAATGGCTAATGAACAAGGACAAATGACTCACACGACGAGTCACAATGACTAATGAACTAGGACAAATGATTCACACAAAGAGTCACAACGATTAATAAACAAGGACAAATGGTTCACACAACGAGTCACAAGGACTAATGAACAAGGACAAATGATTCACACAACGAGTCACAATGACTAATGAACTAGGACAAATGATTCACACAAAGAGTCACAATGACTAATAAACAAGGACAAATGGTTCACACAACGAGTCAAAAGGTCTAATGAACAAGGACGAATGATTCACACGACGAGTCACAATGACTAATGAACTAGGACAAATGATTCACACAAAAAGTCACAATGACTAATAAACAAGGACAAATGGTTCACACAAGGAGTCACAAGGACTAATGAACAAGGACAAATGATTCACACAACGAGTCACAATGACTATAAAACAAGGACAAAGGGTTCACACAACGAGTCATAATGACTAATGAACAAGGACAAATGATTCACACAACGAGTCACAATGACTAATGTACTAGGACAAATGATTCACACAAAGAGTCAAAATGACTAATGCGTATCTTGTATTCAAAGCAAGATGTCTCGTGCCTTTTGGTTGAAAAGGAGATCGAGATTGTAAATCATTGATCCAAAATAGGTTGATCATTTTCTTTTACCAACGATTTAAGTTGACACTAATATGTTCACTTAATAAGGTAAATAGAAAAATCTTTGAAGAAGTTTAAAGAGTTCAAGGAATCACGACTTAATCGTGATGTGATTATCAAAGTGAAGACTTTGATATAAGCCAAATGAAATATGATATAGTATCACAAGTTAATCTCTCTTAACACACATTATGGGATAATGTGTGGTTGGATAAGAAATCAAACGCTATTCGATATGGTTTGAACTTCAATCAAGTTACTTTGAGTTACTTGATCCTTTTGGGGATTTTATCATTTTGTCTAGATTATTTTTCCACTAAATCGAATCATATGAGATATGAAATGGTAAGGGTACCATGCTTGTAAGTTTTCACAAGAAACAAATGCTCATTTTTCCCTTTTCAATTATCACGAGTACGACGGGTTTGTGGCTCGTGAAGCCGTCTTTCTAAAAATACAAGTTTATTTCTAGAAGACAGAGTGGGAGAAATTATTCAAGAGCCACAAAGAATGTTATGTCGCAAGAAACTGGTCTTTCTTGGCTACATGAGACGTTTTGTGTAAGACATTGTTTCTTCAAAACCTAGGAGGTTAAATTCGTCACTTGTTAAAAATGATGAATTCATGCTACTTTTAAGAAAGTAAAGAGCTTATAACTTACAAAAGAAATTGTTTGATTAAAGTTGATTACTTCTAGAAAGTAATGAACATATGACTTACATAAGAGTGTTTAAGTCACAACTCAATACAAGGCTTAGAGCCATGAGAATCCGAAATAAAAGGCTTGATTAGTGACAAAGGGTGTTGCACTAATATTTCAAAGCAAGATTGGTTGCAAAGGGTTTTGCACTAATTGAAATGCTTAAGTCTATTTGGATCTTCTTAGGGATTGTGTTTCATTATGAGGTTATGAAATACATGGCGAGTGAATCTAAAACCCACTTCTTCAATAGAAGGAATGTATTCAATACATGTCATAAGTTTATTAGATTCTTGCAATCCTAAGATAATGTGAAACTTAAGAGAGGGTCTTAAGTAGGACATCAATGAGTAAGAATCAATATGTTGATCATGTGATAAAACGTTTCTCGATAAGTCGAGAAGTTGTGTTTATACATGAAGTTTAGTGGGAGTTAGGGAATTTTTAATTAGTCCGATATGTGGATGACATATTGATCATTAAGAATGATTTAAGACTTTTGGAGTAAATATAATACATCTTTAATATCTAGATTTATGTAGATAAATCCACGTGATATTAGCGTCATATAAGAAGTCTTGTGTTGATAAGATTTATGACTAAGTTCAATTAAGTTGAACATATTTGATTGATTTCATTTGCTTCCGCTGCCAAATCAATTAAATAGAAAATGATGTATAACACTTCATATACTTTGAGTATGATGAATTGTTTTCAAAATCGAATTTTAGTAATCTTTGCCAAGTAAGCCATAAAGATTACCCTTAAGTACTTGCAGAAGTATTAAGGAAGTAAAGCAAAGTGTTTATGATGCAATATTGTGTAAGGGTGTTACACAAGTGACAATTGACAATTGAGGTTGCGCATGGTTTCCGACAAAACCATAATCAAAACACATTAGGATGGTTAAGATACCATTCTGGCAATGTTAATTAAGAAGAAGATTTTCTAGAATCGTTCTAGGCAATAAGGAACAATATAAAATGTTTATAACGAAAATTGAGTACACTTGCAATCATGAGATGTGCAAGAGGATGAGTCCCGCACACTGTGAAAACAGTGGGAGCTATTCTTAGGCTAGAGAACCTATGTCTTGATTGAATCTCGACACGTACTCAGAAAGTTTTGTGATGCAAATGTATACATTACAAAGGAAAACGAGTATGTAGTAAGGTTGAGTAAGTTACAAGAAGTTGATAAAACCTACTAACCAAAGTCTTCTCAAAGGCTAAACATGATGAGTCATGTCATTTCAACTGAATTGAAATGAACGAACTACATACAAATTAGATTATAGAACATGAAATAGTAATCAAGCATTGACTATTCATATGTGATAATCGCATTTGTCGTTCGAGTTTTACTTTAAAACTCTTTTATTATACTTTGTTACATCCAAACGGGTTGTAGAGACAATTGAACCCCGTTAAAGTGAACACGGATTAGCATGGTATTCGCTCATAGTCACTTGTATGAGGTGACGTCTCGAAGTGACTAGAGTGTGATGCGATTGATGGCAAGTTCAAGTGCCATAGAGTCATGTGAGATGACTAGTCGATCACATAGGCAGACTGTTAGGAACACATTGTCGGGCAGTGACCGCTTATAGAGTTCTGGCAAATTTATAAAGCCTGGTCGTGGCGAGAGCTACTATAGTATTCTAATGAGTTGATTCTTTTAACTAAAGACTATTCGCCTAAGACGGCACAGTTTCAGATTAACTTTGATTTGTGTTACTACGACCTTCGTAAATGGGGTCAAATGGGCATATTTTGGGTTATGATGGCTGTGACTAGTCGAAGGGAATAAGTGCGATAGGAATTGTCCACCCCCTTGTCAGGGTTATAACAATATCTCAGGGCCACTCGAGGAGTAATGAACTGGAAATGCGTGGCCACGCTCGGAAGGTATCCATGGTGGATAAATTCCGGTCAATCAGTTATTCTCCAGATCGAGGAAACCACTCTCGATATGATCACTTGCAAGTACGACCCGAAAGACACCTTGCATTGAGTGGGAGATAGTAATAGGACAAGAGAATTGGTGACGCACACTTGTCGAGGACAAGTGGGAGATTGTTGGGAAATGTGTCCTCAACAATAGTGCGATCATATGATTTAAATATCATTATTAAATCTCATTTCAAGAATACGGAAGGGATGATACATTACATATATAGTCAACTGGTCCACACATATCGGTAATGATTGGCTGGCTAGAGTTTGACATTACTGTCGTGCGACGGTGGTGATCAGTTGATCCCTTGAGGTCACACCTAAAGGACGATTCCCTTAATTGAAAAAGGTTAATTAGTTGTATACCGATACAGATTAATTAATTCCTTAAAATTGAACAATTCGATTTGTGAGAGAGAATATTGATATCTTATTGTAATGGGATTAAATAAGATTTATTTTAGTAATAAAATGCTTTGTTGCTAAAATTATTTATTGTTTGAGAAACAATAAAGATAAGAATGAATGGTTAATTATAATTACAAGAAGTTGTGAATTATAACTATATGACCCATTTTATTTATGTGATCAAGTATCACTTGTCAATTTGTTGTATGTAATTTAATTAATTCATGAAATGATATTTATGTGATAAATATGCATTAAATTAATTAATAACATGTATCATACAACATGTGACATATTGTATGACAAATGACAAATTGACAAAATAAAATGGTAGTCCATTTTAAGTATATGGACCGAAAATGGAGGGTGTGTTAGTGGGTTTTGGTTGTTTTATTTTATTTGAGAAAACAAACATAATGATGCCTACCTACAACTAGTCTTACACATCTTACACACCTACTATTTTTGATAAGAGAAAAAGAAAAGCAATAATGCTTTTTGGGTAGGTGTTAGGCACACACTACTCTTAATTGAGTAGTGTTGGTTCCTTTCTATTATTCTAAGACTACCATTCTATCAACATGCAAAATGTTCATGAATATTCTCTCTTCTCTCTCTTTAAATCTTCATCAAAAAGATGAGATTTAATCTAAAATTGTTCATGTAAGATTACTAAAATTGTCAAAGTAATATATGAGTATTAGTAATCAAATTTAAGGTAAACCACAATATAAACATCTAGTACATGTTAGTTTGTGGGATTAAGGGATTGTCTTGGGTGCTACTAATTGGAGAATCTCTACTTTGGGATTTTTGTATGTTCATCCATTATTGGAAAGCTCAAGATCTAACAAATAGGTGAATTTGTTAGTGCCCATAAAACCGAATTTCACATGGTGAGAAATTGATTTTCTTATCTCCTTTTGTTAATGTTTGCATGCATAAAATCCGTATTTAATTTTATGACAAATTAATTTAGACATATATGAGTATGTTAGTATGTATATGAATCTACATTTCCTTCAATCGGTATCAAGAGCCACGGTTGTTTGCATGCAAATCGGTTAAAAGTTTTTCCGAGTTATAAGAATAACAAATAAAACTTGTAAAATTTGTGTTATTATGATATATCACGAAATTAATCCATGCATGTTAATATTTCTGGTCCTAAAATGTTTTAGGATATTTTGGTTAATTTTACGGATTTTTATTGTTCATATTATACTATAATGACATTTAAATATGATTTTATGAGTAAAAATGTCATTTTTGGTCTAAAATTAGCTATACTTCGAATTTTGGGTTGATTTTTGGATATGTTGTCACATATATTATTTTGAGATAGCCTGTAAATTTTCATAATTTTTGGACTTGTTATGCTCGAAAAATGGATTTTTCATTATTAAATTCGGATTTAGGTGAAAAATAGGTTAATATGAGTTAAATTTCGAATCTGGTCATAGAAAATTAATATGTTGTCACATGCAATTTTACAAGATGTGTGTAAAATAATTGGCTATAAAGAAGTCTTTTTGCATGATTTATGGATTTTTGAAGAAAAATAGCATAAATAGTGACATTATTAGTGGAAAATTAATAAAACATAATCTATGACTTAGGAAAAACGTCTAATGTTGCATTTTATTATCTTTTTCATATCTAAAGTTGAAAAGTTAATGAAAATAATTTTTCCATGTTTTTATGATTTTTTTGGTTAAAATCGATAAACCGCAACATTGTTTTTCCGGGAAAATTTCGAAATTTTTAACCTAAGATTTTGAACATTATGAGTGTCATGGTATTTTTTTCCAGAATGTTTATGAGTTTAAATTTCAAATTTTGAATTTATTTGAAATTTTGTGATTTATTTGAAGTTTAATAGCTTAGTTTTGTAATTTTGGACCATTTATGAACAATTTTATAAAATATGGGTTAATTATGGTCAAATAATTAGTGAAGACTAAATTTTGAGTCCTAAGAGGTTAGGGTAATTAACTTATGCATAAATATGAGTTTATGTATTTTGTGATTATAAAACTGTTGAAATCACGCAAATCCGTAAAAACCGAGTAATATACGATATTGGCTAATTAAAGGCGATTTAGCATAAAATTGAGCATGTTCATACATATTATAATGCTGCATTTTTCTTTATGATTGTCATAATTTTAATTTATGTAATTTTGAATTATGTAATTTTACTTAGTATGGCCTTAGATTTTAATCGGTATTTCCCGAAATGTATGGGAATATCGATTCGGTTGTAATTTTTATTGTGATCTCGTATCACCGTTTTGTAATTTAATAGATTTATTTTATTTTAGTTACAAATGTATAATAGGAAATTATGTAATTTATTATGTAATTTTATCCATTCCGGAGTTCCCAAAGACGGATTTCTTCAAGAATGGCGATACATAAAGACAGTGTTACCTCGAGATGCGTGCCACAACCGAAGATCAAGGGACCAATGGAGTTGGTTTCCGAATATGTAATAGTTAAAGAGTTTTTCTATTTTAGGAAATGCCATACTAGGATTTATTTATCTTTATGCTTGCATTTTATTTTATGTCACATGCATCGCTAAATCGCCATAACTAAAACATGCATCCTTATTTTATCGAGTTTATCGACCGTGTCAATTCGAATTATCGTAGTTCACCGCTTTAGTTCACTTAAAACGTGATAGATAATAAATTGACATGACCTCTCGCTAAAACAATCAATTGAGACATAGCCTTACCAAATAGTAGAAACCATGAAAACCTATTTCGCGAGGGAGTGCGCTCGGCCCCACCGGGGTACAAACCTTGTTACGTAGGGGAAGTGGGTGATAAATGTCTATCCACCGAATTCATGTTGATAAGGGATGTATCGGCCACACCGTGCCCAAGTTGATGTGGATTTGGATCATGGACACATTTATTCGAAATTTGGGTTGAACTCAACAAAAGTTTTTTGATAAGGGATGTATCGGCCCCACCGTGCCCTTGTCGGATGTGTTTTGGGCTAAAGATAAATGTTAATGTAATTTTATCGACCAAGAGTTCTAAAAGTAGAATCGATTAAACGTTAATCCACCGAGTTATATTGATGAAGGATGTATCGGCCCCACCGTGCCTAAGTCAATATGAATTTGGGTCTTGGAATCATTTATCATAGTTGGGTAGAGGTCACTATGTAAATGCTTTACTTGTTATTTACAAGTATTAATAAAACGATAAATGTTATGTTTTCCACTATTCCGTTATCATATTGTTCTATTTCTTTACCACAATTCATATACGATATCATTTCGTTTTTGATTCAAATCTCCATTAAAACATCGTAACTAAAGACAAATATGAATTTGCTTCTAAAACCCTCAAATGAACCATTGCTAAGGATCTCTTGTAAAGAGTATAGATTAATGTTATTCATTATCAAACAGGTTTTTGATTCTAGACTAACACATCTACTTACAATGGATTGTTTTTCATATACTTAAATGAATTAAGTACCTTGAAGCGATAAATTATTTTGGTGATTAGATTTTCAGAATTCGTAATTGACCAAAATAACGCAACCACTTCAATGAAAGTTTTAAGACTAAAACGAACAAATGAAGAGTAATCTTCATGAATTCAATTTTGCTTCTCAAAGCAAAGACTCATTGAAATGAGTGGGAGCATTCTCTTAAACCGTTAAGATGAGGACGAGGTTCAAGAAGTAAAGATAATAATGGAATTGATACAAGGTAATGTTAAAGGTAAAGTTGTTGAGAATGACGATACTAAACCTATCAATTCCGACCGATAAAGTTTCCATTGTCTTAAATGTTGGACACTAGAAAGGAAACTACCCCAAGTTATTGAAGAATCAACAAATTAGTTGTGGGACATCTAATAGGATCTTCTTCTTTAAATGTTTATATGATTGGCATAAATTTTGCTAGTACCACTTCGTCAATATTAGAAACCGATGGTGGTTTACATCGTTGTACTTGATACATAGAATGATTAGAATATGACGACTAGCATCAATGATGTCGAGAAATAGAGTCATTGTGTACTCAATCTAGTTTTCGGGTTTGTAGTTGTACTTAATTGTGACTATTAAGTACATAAACTCTAAATAAGAATACATACTTGTTAAGATACAAAAGAGGTTTCACTTTTGTAACCCTTTACACCACGATTTGATATATGGCTAGCCCATTATCAAGGTGATAATATTCTAAACCAAACTAGAACGATATATCATGAAGATGATGCAAGACTCAAATTGGTAACCCAAGATTAAACCTTAAATTTTGGAATGATGAACGCAAAGAGTTATCGAGTACTCTTGAAACCATTAGATTGTTAATGGTATATGCGTATCTTGTATTCAAAGCAAGATGTCTCGTGCCTTTTGGTTGAAAAGGAGATCGAGATTGTAAATCATTGATCCAAAATAGGTTGATCATTTTCTTTTACCAACGATTTAAGTTGACACTAATATGTTCACTTAATAAGGTAAATAGAAAAATCTTTGAAGAAGTTTAAAGAGTTCAAGGAATCACGATTTAATCGTGATGTGATTATCAAAGTGAAGACTTTGATATAAGCCAAATGAAATATGATATAGTATCACAAGTTAATCTCTCTTAACACACATTATGGGATAATGTGTGGTTGGATAAGAAATCAAACGCTATTCGATATGGTTTGAACTTCAATCAAGTTACTTTGAGTTACTTGATCCTTTTGGGGATTTTATCATTTTGTCTAGATTATTTTTCCACTAAATCGAATCATATGAGATATGAAATGGTAAGGGTACCATGCTTGTAAGTTTTCACAAGAAACAAATGCTCATTTTTCCCTTTTCAATTATCACGAGTACGACGGGTTTGTGGCTCGTGAAGCTGTCTTTCTAAAAATACAAGTTTATTTCTAGAAGACAGAGTGGGAGAAATTATTCAAGAGCCACAAAGAATGTTATGTCGCAAGAAACTGGTCTTTCTTGGCTACATGAGACGTTTTGTGTAAGACATTGTTTCTTCAAAACCTAGGAGGTTAAATTCGTCACTTGTTAAAAATGATGAATTCATGCTACTTTTAAGAAAGTAAAGAGCTTATAACTTACAAAAGAAATTGTTTGATTAAAGTTGATTACTTCTAGAAAGTAATGAACATATGACTTACATAAGAGTGTTTAAGTCACAACTCAATACAAGGCTTAGAGCCATGAGAATCCGAAATAAAAGGCTTGATTAGTGACAAAGGGTGTTGCACTAATATTTCAAAGCAAGATTGGTTGCAAAGGGTTTTGCACTAATTGAAATGCTTAAGTCTATTTGGATCTTCTTAGGGATTGTGTTTCATTATGAGGTTATCAAATACATGGCGAGTGAATCTAAAACCCACTTCTTCAATAGAAGGAATGTATTCAATACATGTCATAAGTTTATTAGATTCTTGCAATCCTAAGATAATGTGAAACTTAAGAGAGGGTCTTAAGTAGGACATCAATGAGTAAGAATCAATATGTTGATCATGTGATAAAACGTTTCTCGATAAGTCGAGAAGTTGTGTTTATACATGAAGTTTAGTGGGAGTTAGGGAATTTTTAATTAGTCCGATATGTGGATGACATATTGATCATTAAGAATGATTTAAGACTTTTGGAGTAAATATAATACATCTTTAATATCTAGATTTATGTAGATAAATCCACGTGATATTAGCGTCATATAAGAAGTCTTGTGTTGATAAGATTTATGACTAAGTTCAATTAAGTTGAACATATTTGATTGATTTCATTTGCTTCCGCTGCCAAATCAATTAAATAGAAAATGATGTATAACACTTCATATACTTTGAGTATGATGAATTGTTTTCAAAATCGAATTTTAGTAATCTTTGCCAAGTAAGCCATAAAGATTACCCTTAAGTACTTGCAGAAGTATTAAGGAAGTAAAGCAAAGTGTTTATGATGCAATATTGTGTAAGGGTGTTACACAAGTGACAATTGACAATTGAGGTTGCGCATGGTTTCCGACAAAACCATAATCAAAACACATTAGGATGGTTAAGATACCATTCTGGCAATGTTAATTAAGAAGAAGATTTTCTAGAATCGTTCTAGGCAATAAGGAACAATATAAAATGTTTATAACGAAAATTGAGTACACTTGCAATCATGAGATGTGCAAGAGGATGAGTCCCGCACACTGTGAAAACAGTGGGAGCTATTCTTAGGCTAGAGAACCTATGTCTTGATTGAATCTCGACACGTACTCAGAAAGTTTTGTGATGCAAATGTATACATTACAAAGGAAAACGAGTATGTAGTAAGGTTGAGTAAGTGAACTAAAACTATCAGATTTGAGTTGATATTAGACACGAAATTCCCAAATGACAAACAAAGAAAACTCAGCTTGTTTAGGACTCAAGGTATGACTTAATTCGAACACAAAGCAATGAATTAAGCCTAGGACTCGTCCAAGCACTTAGCAAAGGACTTATCCAACCTCCTAGCACTAAGCAAGGGAGTTTTATCAAGCACAAAGCAAAGATAAAGAAGAAAGAAAGCAGGTTACTTCTTAGGGTTTTTGCATTCAAAATAATCTGATTTTGTCTAAGGGTTGTGCTTGCTTTTATAGGACAAGCAAGACAATCTCCTCCCTTCATCTAAGATAGCATCCTATGGCCACAAAAAGAGCTGCTAATACCACCAAACACGGCAGCCAAGGACCTTACAAGAAATCAGAAAAGAAAAGGACATAAAGCATAAAAGATAGAAAGTAAACTAATAGTACAACAATCCCTTGTTTACTAGCTCAAGTCTTGTTTATGCACACTTGGACTCACTTGGAAGACTTTGGCAATGCTGCAAATACTCTTCTAAGGGCCCTTGAGCTATGTTTGATCAAAAGAGGAATGTTGATAGCGACATAATGCACATAAAACGAAGCCTGCTCCAGCCATGTTCCTGATTGCGCGCTGTTCTAAAAGCTTGGCAAACTCAATGATAGGAAAAGCTTTGGGATACAAGTTCCACACAAAAACGTCCCAAACTCACCAAAGATTAATCCCATGCTGGAAAAAGGCACGACTTCTTAGACGGAATTCATGTTAGACCTCAATCTTATGCAAGGTCCAAAACCGGGTTCAAAAGAGGAATGCTCGGCTGAATTCTCTTCAATCTCCCCTTCTTGAAAAGGATTTGCCCTCAAATCCTGGCCATTATCATCTTCAATCTCTTCATAATAAGGACTTAAATCCCCAACATTGAATGTGCCATGGACCTCATAATCTCCGGGCAAGTTAATCTTGTAGGCATTGGACCCAATCTTTTCGAGGACTTCGAATGGACCATCCGCTCTTGGCATGAGCTTGTTCTTCCTTTTGGCTGGAAATCTTTCTTTTCTTAGGTTAATCCAAACAAGATCCCCTACTTCAAAGTTTGTGGCTTTCTTAGGACCCTTGGCCCTTGCTTTGTATGCTTCATTTGTTTTCTCAATTTGCTTCTTAACTTGAGCATGGATTTGTAGCATTTGCTCAACTCTTTTCTTAGCATCGAAATCAATCTTTTTCCTTTGGATGGGTGCCAAATCAGTGGGCATGAGGGGGTTGGCGCCATAAACAACTTCAAATGGAGACTTGCCCGTGCTTGAAGAAGGAGCCCTATTGAAGGCAAACTCGGCTTGAGCTAGTTTGAGATCCCAATCCTTCAATGATTTAGAAACCGTGCACCTTAGGATTCTCCCTAGAGTCTTGTTAGTCACCTCCGTTTGTCCATCAGTTTGGGGGTGATGGGAGGTGCTAAATAAGAGCCTAGTCTTTAGTAGCTTCCACAAGGACCTCCAAAAATGGCTCATGAACTTTGAATCCCTATCCGAGACAATAGACTTGGGAACTCCATGGAGCTTAACCACCTCTTTGAAGTATAAATCAGCCACACTAGATGCATCCTCCGTTTTCTTACAAGCAATGAAGTGAGCCATCTTGCTAAACCTATCCACAACAACCATGATGGAGTCCTTGCCTCTTTGAGTTCTTGGCAAAGCAACTATGAAATCCATGCTAATGTCTTCCCATGGCTGGTTTGGGACGGGTAAAGGGGTATAGGGGCCTGTTTTGAAGTAGGACTTGGATTGTTGACATGGAGCACACCTCTTGATAACATCTTGGACATCCCCAAGCATCTTAGGCCAATAGAAATGCTCTTGGAGTATGTCATAGGTCTTTTGAATGCCAAAGTGCCCGGCAAGACCATTGGAGTGTGCTTCTCGTACCAACAAGCTTCTATAGGGACTCCTTGGCACACACAAACGGTTTCCACGAAACAAGAACCCCTCTTGGACCAAGTAATGACCCCCCTTAGCTCGTCCATTTTGCAATGACCCCCACTCCTCCTTGAAATCTGGATCCTCTTGGTAAAACTCTTTCATGTGCTCAAACCCAAGCACTCTTTGTTCCATGTAACTCAACATAATGAACCTCCTTGATAGAGCATCCGCAACCACGTTATCCTTCCCTTCTATGTACTTGCTTGCAAAGTTGAATGATTGTAAGAACTCAACCCATTTGGCATGTCTATGGTTGAGCTTATGCTGCCCATTGATGTACTTAAGAGCCTCATGATCCGAATGAAGAACAAAGGGCCTTGGCTTGAGGTAATGGCTCCAATGAGTTAAGGCTCTTACAATGGCATAGAACTCTTTGTCATAAGTTGAGTAATTTAGCTTGGCACCACTCAATTTCTCACTAAAGTAAGCAATTGGCTTGTGCTCTTGAACAAGGACAGCCCCAATGCCAATGCCACTAGCATCACACTCAACTTCAAATAACTTATCAAAATTTGGCAAAGCAAGAATAGGAGACTCACATAGCTTTTCCTTGATGGTGTTGAAGGAAGTTTCAGCCTTATCTCCCCATTTGAACTCCCCCTTCTTCATACATTCAGTTATAGGAGCCATGAGAGTGCTAAAATCCTTGATAAACCTCCTATAGAATGATGCTAACCCATGAAAGCTCCTCACATCCGTGATATTCCTAGGAATAGGCCATGACTTGATTGCTTTAACCTTCTCTTGATCAACTAATATGCCACGGTCAGAAATGATGAAACCTAAGAATTGGACTTCACTTTGCATAAAAGAACACTTCTCAAGCTTCCCATACAACTTGTGTTCCCTAAGAGTGTCAAACAATATTTGCAAATGATTGAGGTGCTCTTCTTTGTTAGGACTATACACCAAGATGTCATCAAAGTATACAACAACAAAGCTGCCCAAGTGAGGCCTAAACACTTCATTCATAAGCCTCATGAAAGTGCTTGGTGCATTAGAAAGACCAAATGGCATGACAAGCCATTCATACAACCCATGCTTTGTTTTGAATGCGGTTTTCCACTCATCTCCTTCTTTGATTCTTACTTGATGATAACCTTGCCTTAAATCAATCTTTGAAAACAGTTTGGCTCCACTAAGCTCATCTAGGATGTCATCAAGCCTTGGTATAGGAAACCTATACTTGATGGTTATGTTGTTGATGGCTCTACTATCGGTGCACATCCTCCATGACCCATCTTTCTTGGGCACAAGCAAGGCTGGAACGGCACAAGGGCTAAGGCTCTCCCTCACAAAACCTTTGCTCATGAGCTCTCCAATTTGTTGTTGCAATTCTTGGCTAGCTTTAGGATCACTTCTATAGGCTGCCTTGTTGGGTAGAGTAGCTCCCGGAATGAAATCAATTTGATGTTCAATTCCTCTAAGAGGAGGCAAACCACTAGGAAGCTCATTTGGAAACACATCACCATAGGTTTTGAGTAGGCGTTGGACCTCACTAGGCAGCCCCTTCTCTTGCTCTCCCACCACTTCCTTGGCTATAAGCACATACACGTCCCTATCCTCCTTTAACTCTTGCAACATTTCTGCCCCATTGATTAGCAACACTTCCGTAGATGGTTCAAGCATGGAGGGTGTTGGAATATGCTTGAGAACAGGTGGTAAAGGTGCTAGGATGACCTTTCTTGAGCCAAATTTGAAGGTGTAGGTGTTGTCTTTACCATGATGAACCGAGTCCCTATCAAACTCCCACGGTCTCCCAAGTAGCAAGTGACAAGCATCCATTGGAAGAACATCACAAAGAGCTTCATCTACAAAGTTTTTGCCAATGGAAAAAGGAACCAAGCATTGCTTATCAACCCTCACTTCAGCCCCTTTGTTGAGCCACCTTAGCTTATAAGGACTAGGATGGTCTTGTGTAGGTAATGATAGTTTGTCAATGAGAGTACTAGAGGCAACATTGGTACAACTCCCTCCATCAATGATAAGATTACAAACCCTCCCTTTAATGGTGCACCTAGACCTAAAAATTTGTTGTCTTTGGTCCATTTCCAAGGGTTGGGGTTGGGTATGCATCACTCTCCAAGTAACCAAGCTAAGACCCGCATCCGGCATAACCACATCATCCTCCTCATGGTCCGTTCCTTCCCTTTCCTCATCACACACAAGAATCTCATCATCTCCCCAATGAACCACTTCAAAGCTACTAAGGGCTCTCTTGGTTGGGCATTCTTTGGCAAAGTGACCATAACCTTGGCATTGGTAACATTTTTTGAGAGGCATGGTCTTTTTTGTGAGGTTTCGGCTGCTTTTCCCTTGTCAAGTATGGTGGTTTTGTTTTGAGAGGGTGGTTCATTGATTTTGAAACTGGTTGGGGGTCTAAAGGTGGCTGTTTTGGTGGTTGGTTTGGTGGTTGTAGCCTTCCCTTTACCCATTTTCTCAACCCTTAAAGCCAAGTTAACGGCTTCATCAAAGGACCATACTTGTTGCATTCTAACCCTATGAGCAATCTTAGTATCTAACCCTTCAACAAATCTAGCAATTTTCTGTTCGGGCTTCTCATTGAGTTCACATTGCAAAGTAAGTTGTTCAAAGTCTCTAAGATATGACTCAAGTGGTTGTTGGTCTTGTTTAAGTTGTGTGAGCTTAATGAAAATGTCTTGAGTGTACTCTTTAGGTATAAACTTCTCATTAAGCTTCTTTTTCAGTTTTAACCAAGACTTAATAGGTTCCTTACCATCCCTTCTTCTCTGATTTTTAAGTTCTCATACCAAAGGGAGGCATAGCCTTTGAGTTTCAAGATTGCAACTTTAAAAGCTTTGCCATCAGAATAACCTTTAAACTCAAAGACTCTTTCAATGGTCCTAAACCAATCTAACAAATCCTCGGGGTTTAAACTACCATGAAAATCAGGAATTTCTACCTTTAAGTCTTTGTTGGGCTCTCCATGAAAGGCCTCGGCCATGGACTCCTCTGAATCGTAAAAGCTCCTCTTCCTCATGGCCACCATGAGCTCGTCCTCTCCCCATGAAGCCACGGCCTCTACCCCTGCCTCTAGGTGGTCGTCCTCCTCTTGGTGGTGGTGTTGGAATATTAGCCATGATAACATTGAGAGATTCTAGCAACAAATCACATTTTTCAGAAAGTTGAGTAACTTGTGTTTCAATTCCAGCAATCCTTTCTTCACTCATGGTTGTTTTTTGTGTTTTTAATGTGGTTAGGGTATAATGAACTCACAAAGAAAGGATTTTTGTTGTTAACCAAAGCTCTGATACCAATTTGAACTAAAACTATCAGATTTGAGTTGATATTAGACACGAAATTCCCAAATGACAAACAAAGAAAACTCAGCTTGTTTAGGACTCAAGGTATGACTTAATTCGAACACAAAGCAATGAATTAAGCCTAGGACTCGTCCAAGCACTTAGCAAAGGACTTATCCAACCTCCTAGCACTAAGCAAGGGAGTTTTATCAAGCACAAAGCAAAGATAAAGAAGAAAGAAAGCAGGTTGCTTCTTAGGGTTTTTTCATTCAAAATAATCTGATTTTGTCTAAGGGTTGTGCTTGCTTTTATAGGACAAGCAAGACAATCTCCTCCCTTCATCTAAGATAGCATCCTATGGCCACAAAAAGAGCTGCTAATACCACCAAACACGGCAGCCAAGGACCTTACAAGAAATCAGAAAAGAAAAGGACATAAAGCATAAAAGATAGAAAGTAAACTAATAGTACAACAATCCCTTGTTTACTAGCTCAAGTCTTGTTTATGCACACTTGGACTCACTTGGAAGACTTTGGCAATGCTGCAAATACTCTTCTAAGGGCCCTTGAGCTATGTTTGATCAAAAGAGGAATGTTGATAGCGACATAATGCACATAAAACGAAGCCTGCTCCAGCCATGTTCCTGATTGCGCGCTGTTCTAAAAGCTTGGCAAACTCAATGATAGGAAAAGCTTTGGGATACAAGTTCCTACACAAAAACGTCCCAAACTCACCAAAGATTAATCCCATGCTGGAAAAAGGCACGACTTCTTAGACGGAATTCATGTTAGACCTCAATCTTGTGCAAGGTCCAAAACCGGGTTCAAAAGAGGAATGCTCGGCTGAATTCTCTTCAGTAAGGTACAAGAAGTTGATAAAACCTACTAACCAAAGCCTTCTCAAAGGCTAAACATGATGAGTCATGTCATTTCAACTGAATTGAAATGAACAAACTACATACAAATTAGATTATAGAACATGAAATAGTAATCAAGCATTGACTATTCATATGTGATAATCGCATTTGTCGTTCGAGTTTTACTTTAAAACTCTTTTATTATACTTTGTTACATCCAAACGGGTTGTAGAGACAATTGAACCCCGTTAAAGTGAACACGGATTAGCATGGTATTCGCTCATAGTCACTTGTATGAGGTGACGTCTCGAAGTGACTAGAGTGTGATGCGATTGATGGCAAGTTCAAATGCCATAGAGTCATGTGAGATGACTAGTCGATCACATAGGCAGACTGTTAGGAACACATTGTCGGGCAATGACCGCTTATAGAGTTCTGGCAAATTTATAAAGCCTGGTCTTGGCGAGAGCTACTATAGTATTCTAATGAGTTGATTCTTTTGACTAAAGACTATTCGCCTAAGACGGCACAGTTTCAGATTAACTTTGATTTGTGTTACTACGACCTTCGTAAATGGGGTCAAATGGGCATATTTTGGGTTATGATGGCTGTGGCTAGTCGAAGGGAATAAGTGCGATAGGAATTGTCCACCCCCTTGTCAGGGTTATAACAATATCTCAGGGCCACTCGAGGAGTAATGAACTGGAAATGCGTGGCCACGCTCGGAAGGTATCCATGGTGGATAAATTCCGGTCAATCAGTTATTCTCCAGATCGAGGAAACCACTCTCGATATGATCACTTGCAAGTACGACCCGAAAGACACCTTACATTGAGTGGGAGATAGTAATAGGACAAGAGAATTGGTGATGCACACTTGTCGAGGACAAGTGGGAGATTGTTGGGAAATGTGTCCTCAACAATAGTGCGATCATATGATTTAAATATCATTATTAAATCTCATTTCAAGAATACGGAAGGGATGATACATTACATATATAGTCAACTGGTCCACACATATCGGTAATGATTGGCTGGCTAGAGTTTGACATTACTGTCGTGCGACGGTGGTGATCAGTTGATCCCTTGAGGTCACACCTAAAGGACGATTCCCTTAATTGAAAAGGTTAATTAGTTGTATACCGATACAGATTAATTAATTCCTTAAAATTGAACAATTCGATTTGTGAGAGAGAATATTGATATCTTATTGTAATGGGATTAAATAAGATTTATTTTAGTAATAAAATGCTTTGTTGCTAAAATTATTTATTGTTTGAGAAACAATAAAGATAAGAATGAATGGTTAATTATAATTACAAGAAGTTGTGAATTATAACTATATGACCCATTTTATTTATGTGATCAAGTATCACTAGTCAATTTGTTGTATGTAATTTAATTAATTCATGAAATGATATTTATGTGATAAATATGCATTAAATTAATTAATAACATGTATCATACAACATGTGACATATTGTATGACAAATGACAAATTGACAAAATAAAATGGTAGTCCATTTTAAGTATATGGACCGAAAATGGAGGGTGTGTTAGTGGGTTTTGGTTGTTTTATTTTATTTGATAAAACAAACATAATGATGCCTACCTACAACTAGTCTTACACATCTTACACACCTACTATTTTTGATAAGAGAAAAAGAAAAGCAATAATGCTTTTTGGGTAGGTGTTGGGCGGCACACACTACTCTTAATTGAGTAGTGTTGGTTCCTTTCTATTATTCTAAGACTACCATTCTATCAACATGCAAAATGTTCATGAATATTCTCTCTTCTCTCTCTTTAAATCTTCATCAAAAAGATGAGATTTAATCTAAAATTGTTCATGTAAGATTACTAAAATTATCAAAGTAATATATGAGTATTAGTAATCAAATTTAAGGTAAACCACAATATAAACATCTAGTACATGTTAGTTTGTGGGATTAAGGGATTGTCTTGGGTGCTACTAATTGGAGAATCTCTACTTTGGGATTTTTGTATGTTCATCCATTATTGGAAAGCTCAAGATCTAACAAATAGGTGAATTTGTTAGTGCCTATAAAACCGAATTTCACATGGTGAGAAATTGATTTTCTTATCTCCTTTTGTTAATGTTTGCATGCATAAAATCCGTATTTAATTTTATGACAAATTAATTTAGACATATATGAGTATGTTAGTATGTATATGAATTTACATTTCCTTCATAATGAACTAGGACAAATGATTCACACAACGAGTCACAACGACTAATGAATAAAGACAAATGGTTCGCACAACTAGTCATAATGTGTAATTAACTAGGACAAATAATTCACACGAAGTGTCACAATAACTAATGAACAAGGACAAATGATTCACACAACGAGTTACAATGGCTAATGAACAAGGACAAATGATTCACACGAGGAGTCACAATGACTAATGAACTAGGACAAATGATTCACACAAATAGTCACAACGATTAATAAACAAGGACAAATGGTTCACACAACGAGTCACAATGACTAATGAACTAGGACAAATGATTCACACAAAGAGTCACAATGACTAATAAACAAGGACAAATGGTTCACACAACGAGTCAAAATGACTAATAAACAAGGACAAATGGTTCACACAACGAGTAACAAGGACTAATGAACAAGGACAAATGATTCACACGAAGAGTCAAAATGACTAATGAACTAGGACAAATGATTCACACACAGAGTCGCAATGACTAATAAACAAGGACAAATGGTTCACACAACGAGTCACAAGGACTAATGAACAAGGACAAATGATTCACACGACGAGTCACGATGACTAATGAACTAGGACAAATGCTTCACACAAAGAGTCACAACGACTAATGAATAAAGACAAATGGTTCGCACAACGAGTCATAATGTGTAATTAACTAGGACAAATTATTCACACAAAGAGTCACAATAACTAATAAACAATGACAGATACTTCATACAACGAGTCACAAGGACTAATGAACAAGGACAAATGATTCACACGACGAGTCACAATGACTAATGAACTAGGACAAATGATTCACACAACGAGTCACAACGACTAATGAATAAAGACAAATGGTTCGCACAACTAGTCATAATGTGTAATTAACTAGGACAAATAATTCACACAAAGAGTCACAATAACTAATGAACAAGGACAAATGATTCACACAACGAGTTACAATGGCTAATGAACAAGGACAAATGATTCACACGACGAGTCACAATGACTAATGAACTAGGACAAATGATTCACACAAAGAGTCACAACGACTAATAAACAAGGACAAATGGTTCACCCAACGAGTCACAAGGACTAATGAACAAGGACAAATGATTCACACAACGAGTCACAATGACTAATGAACTAGGACAAATGATTCACACAAAGAGTCACAATGACTAATAAACAAGGACAAATGGTTCACACCACGAGTCACAAGGACTAAGGAACAAGGACAAATGATTCACACAACGAGTCACAATGACTAATGAACAAGGACAAATAGTTCACACAACGAGTAACAAGGACTAATGAACAAGGACAAATGATTCACACGAAGAGTCACAATGACTAATGAACTAGGACAAATGATTCACACACAGAGTCGCAATGATTAATAAACAAGGAAAATGGTTCACACAACGAGTCACAAGGACTAATGAACAAGGACAAATGATTCACACAACGAGTCACAACGACTAATAAATAAGGACAAATGGTTCACAGAATGAGTCAAAAGGACTAATGAACAAGGACGAATGATTCACACGACGAGCCACAATGACTAATGAACTAGGACAAATGATTCACACAAAGAGTCACAATGACTAATAAACAAGGACAAATTGTTCACACAACGAGTCACAAGGACTAATGAACAAGGACAAATGATTCACACAACGAGTCACAAGGACTAATGAACAAGGACAAATGATTCACACGACGAGTCACAATGACTAATGAACTAGGACAAATGATTCACACAACGAGTCACAACGACTAATGAATAAAGACAAATGGTTCGCACAACTAGTCATAAGTGTAATTAACTAGGAAAAATAATTCACACAAAGTGTCACAATAACTAATGAACAAGGACAAATGATTCACACAACGAGTTACAATGACTAATGAACAAGGACAAATGATTCACACGACGAGTCACAATGACTAATGAACAAGGACAAATGATTCACACAAATAGTCACAACGATTAATAAACAAGGACAAATGGTTCACACAACGAGTCACAAGGACTAATGAACAAGGACAAATGATTCACACAACGAGTCACAATGACTAATGAACTAGGACAAATGATTCACACAAAGAGTCACAATGACTAATAAACAAGGACAAATGGTTCACACAACGAGTCACAAGGACTAAGGAACAAGGACAAATGATTCACACAACGAGTCAAAATGACTAATAAACAAGGACAAATGGTTCACACAACGAGTAACAAGGACTAATGAACAAGGACAAATGATTCACACGAAGAGTCAAAATGACTTATGAACTATGACAAATGATTCACACACAGAGTCGCAATGACTAATAAACAAGGACAAATGGTTCACACAACGAGTCACAAGGACTAATGAACAAGGACAAATGATTCACACGACGAGTCACAATGACTAATGAACTAGGACAAATGCTTCACACAAAGAGTCACAACGACTAATGAATAAAGACAAATGGTTCGCACAACGAGTCATAATGTGTAATTAACTAGGACAAATTATTCACACAAAGAGTCACAATAACTAATAAACAATGACAGATACTTCATACAACGAGTCACAAGGACTAATGAACAAGGGCAAATGATTCACACAACGAGTCACAAGGACTAATGAACAAGGACAAATGATTCACACGACGAGTCACAATGACTAATGAACTAGGACAAATGATTCACACAACGAGTCACAACGACTAATGAATAAAGACAAATGGTTCGCACAACTAGTCATAATGTGTAATTAACTAGGACAAATTATTCACACAAAGAGTCACAATAACTAATGAACAAGGACAAATGATTCACACAATGAGTTACAATGGCTAATGAACAAGGACAAATGATTCACACGACGAGGCACAATGACTAATGAACTAGGACAAATGATTCACACAAAGAGTCACAACGACTAATAAACAAGGAGAAATGGTTCACACAACGAGTCACAAGGACTAATGAACAAGGACAAATGATTCACACAACGAGTCACAATGACTAATAAACTAGGACAAATGATTCACACAAAGAGTCACAATGACTAATAAACAAGGACAAATGGTTCACACAACGAGTCACAAGGACTAAGGAACAAGGACAAATGATTCACACAACGAGTCACAATGACTAATGAACAAGGACAAATGGTTCACACAACGAGTAACAAGGACTAATGAACAAGGACAAATGATTCACACGAAGAGTCACAATGACTAATGAACTAGGACAAATGATTCACACACAGAGTCGCAATGACTAATAAACAAGGACAAATGGTTCACACAACGAGTCACAAGGACTAATGAACAAGGACAAATGATTCACACGACGAGTCACAATGACTAATGAACTAAGACAAATGCTTCACACAAAGAGTCACAACGACTAATGAATAAAGACAAATGGTCCGCACAACGAGTCATAATGTGTAATTAACTAGGACAAATGATTCACACAAAGAGTCACAATAACTAATAAACAACGACAAATAATTCATACAACGAGTCACAAGGACTAATGAACAAGGACAAATGATTCACACGACGAGTTACTATGGCTAATGAACAAGGACAAATGATTCACATGACGAGTCACAATGACTAATGAACTAGGACAAATGATTCACACAAAGAGTCACAATGACTAATAAACAAGGATAAATGGTTCACACACCGAGTCACAAGGACTAAGGAACAAGGACAAATGATTCACACAACGAGTCACAATGACTAATGAACAAGGACAAATGATTCACACAACGAGTAACAAGGACTAATGAACAAGGACAAATGATTCACACGAAGAGTCACAATGACTAATGAACTAGGACAAATGATTCACACACAGAGTCGCAATGACTAATAAACAAGGATAAATGGTTCACACAACGAGTCACAAGGATTATTGAACAAGGAAAAATGATTCACACAACGAGTCACAACGACTAATAAATAAGGACAAATGGTTCACACAATGAGTCAAAAGGACTAATGAACAAGGACGAATGATTCACACGACGAGCCACAATGACTAATGAACTAGGACAAATGATTCACACAAAGAGTCACAATGACTAATAAACAAGGACAAATTGTTCACACAACGAGTCACAATGACTAATGAACAAGGGCAAATGATTCACACAACGAGTCACAAGGACTAATGAACAAGGACAAATGATTCACACGACGAGTCACAATGACTAATGAACTAGGGTTCACACAACGAGTCACAAGGACTAAGGAACAAGGACAAATGATTCACACAACGAGTCAAAATGACTAATAAACAAGGACAAATGGTTCACACAACGAGTAACAAGGAATAATGAACAAGGACAAATGATTCACACGAAGAGTCAAAATGACTAATGAACTATGACAAATGATTCACACACAGAGTCGCAATGACTAATAAACAAGGACAAATGGTTCACACAACGAGTCACAAGGACTAATGAACAAGGACAAATGATTCACACGACGAGTCACAATGACTAATGAACTAGGACAAATGCTTCACACAAAGAGTCACAACGACTAATGAATAAAGACAAATGGTTCGCACAACGAGTCATAATGTGTAATTAACTAGGACAAATTATTCACACAAAGAGTCACAATAACTAATAAACAATGACAGATACTTCATACAACGAGTCACAAGGACTAATGAACAAGGGCAAATGATTCACACAACGAGTCACAAGGACTAATGAACAAGGACAAATGATTCACACGACGAGTCACAATGACTAATGAACTAGGACAAATGATTCACACAACGAGTCACAACGACTAATGAATAAAGACAAATGGTTCGCACAACTAGTCATAATGTGTAATTAACTAGGACAAATTATTCACACAAAGAGTCACAATAACTAATGAACAAGGACAAATGATTCACACAATGAGTTACAATGGCTAATGAACAAGGACAAATGATTCACACGACGAGTCACAATGACTAATGAACTAGGACAAATGATTCACACAAAGAGTCACAACGACTAATAAACAAGGACAAATGGTTCACACAACGAGTCACAAGGATTAATGAACAAGGACAAATGATTCACACAACGAGTCACAATGACTAATGAACTAGGACAAATGATTCACACAAAGAGTCACAATGACTAATAAACAAGGACAAATGGTTCACACAACGAGTCACAAGGACTAAGGAACAAGGACAAATGATTCACACAACGAGTCACAATGACTAATGAACAAGGACAAATGGTTCACACAACGAGTAACAAGAACTAATGAACAAGGACAAATGATTCACACGAAGAGTCACAATGACTAATGAACTAGGACAACTGATTCACACACAGAGTCGCAATGACTAATAAACAAGGACAAATGGTTCACACAACGAGTCACAAGGACTAATGAACAAGGACAAATGATTCACACGACGAGTCACAATGACTAATGAACTAGGACAAATGCTTCACACAAAGAGTCACAACGACTAATGAATAAAGACAAATGGTCCGCACAACGAGTCATAATGTGTTATTAACTAGGACAAATGATTCACACAAAGAGTCACAATAACTAATAAACAACGACAAATAATTCATACAACGTGTCATAAGGACTAATGAACAAGGACAAATGATTCACACGACGAGTCACAATGACTAATAAACTAGGACAAATGATTCACACAACGAGTCACAACGACTAATGAATAAAGACAAATGGTTCGCACAACTAGTCATAATGTGTAATTAACTAGGACAAATAATTCACAAAAAGAGTCACAATAACTAATGAACAAGGACAAATGATTCACACAACGAGTTACAATGGCTAATGAACACGGACAAATGATTCACACGACGAGTCACAATGACTAATGAACTAGGACAAATGATTCACACAAATAGTCACAACGACTAATAAACAAGGACAAATGGTTCACACAACGAGTCACAAGGACTAATGAACAAGGACAAATGATTCACACAACGAGTCACAATGACTAATGAACTACGACAAATGATTCACACAAAGAGTCACAATGACTAATAAACAAGGATAAATGGTTCACACACCGAGTCACAAGGACTAAGGAACAAGGACAAATGATTCACACAACGAGTCACAATGACTAATGAACAAGGACAAATGGTTCACACAACGAGTAACAAGGACTAATGAACAAGGACAAATGATTCACACGAAGAGTCACAATGACTAATGAACTAGGACAAATGATTCACACACAGAGTCGCAATGACTAATAAACAAGGACAAATGGTTCACACAACGAGTCACAAGGATTATTGAACAAGGAAAAATGATTCACACAACGAGTCACAACGACTAATAAATAAGGACAAATGGTTCACACAATGAGTCAAAAGGACTAATGAACAAGGACGAATGATTCACACGACGAGCCACAATGACTAATGAACTAGGACAAATGATTCACACAAAGAGTCACAATGACTAATAAACAAGGACAAATTGTTCACACAACGAGTCACAATGACTAATGAACAAGGGCAAATGATTCACACAACGAGTCACAAGGACTAATGAACAAGGACAAATGATTCACACGACGAGTCACAATGACTAATGAACTAGGACAAATGATTCACACAACGAGTCACAACGACTAATGAATAAAGACAAATGGTTCGCACAACTAGTCATAATGTGTAATTAACTAGGACAAATTATTCACACAAAGAGTCACAATAACGAATGAACAAGGACAAATGATTCACACAAGGAGTTACAATGGCTAATGAACAAGGACAAATGATTCACACGACGAGTCACGATAACTAATGAACTAGGACAAATGATTCACACAAAGAGTCACAACGACTAATAAACAAGGACAAATTGTTCACACAACGAGTCACAAGGACTAATGAACAAGGACAAATGATTCACACAACGAGTCACAATGACTAATGAACTAGGACAAATGATTCACACAAAGAGTCACAATGACTAATAAACAAGGACAAATGGTTCACACAACGAGTCACAAGGACTAAGGAACAAGGACAAATGATTCACACAACGAGTCACAATGACTAATGAACAAGGACAAATGGTTCACACAACGAGTAACAAGGACTAATGAACAAGGACAAATGATTCACACGAAGAGTCACAATGACTAATGAACTAGGACAAATGATTCACACACAGAGTCGCAATGACTAATAAACAAGGACAAATGGTTCACACAACGAGTCACAAGGACTAATGAACAAGGACAAATGATTCACACGACGAGTCACAATGATTAATGAACTAGGACAAATGATTCACACGACAAGTCACAACGACTAATGAATAAAGACAAATGGTTCGCACAACTAGTCATAATGTGTAATTAACTAGGACAAATAATTCACACAAAGAGTCACAATAACTAATGAACAAGGACAAATGATTCACACAACGAGTTACAATGGCTAATGAACAAGGACAAATGATTCACACGACGAGTCACAATGACTAATGAACTAGGACAAATGATTCACACAAAGAGTCGCAACGACTAATAAACAAGGACAAATGGTTCACACAAGGAGTCACATGGACTAATGAACAAGGACAAATGATTAACACAACGAGTCACAACGACTAATGTACTAGGACAAATGATTCACACAACGAGTCACAATGACTAATGTACTAGGACAAATGATTCACACAAAGAGTCAAAATGACTAATGAACAAGGACAAATGATTCACACAACGAGTCACAATGAGTAATTAACTAGGATAAAGGATTCACACAAAGAGTCATAATAACTAATGAACATTGACAAATGGTTCATACAACGAGTCACAATGGGTAATTAACTAGGACAAATGATTCACACAAAGAGTCATAATAACTAATGAACAAGGACAAATAGATCACACAATGAGTCACAATGGCAAATGAACAAGGACAAATGATTCACACGACGAGTCACAATGACTAATGAACTAGGACAAATGATTCACACAAAGAGTCACAACGACTAATAAACAAGGACAAATGGTTCACACAACGAGTCACAAGGACTAATGAACAAGGACAAATGATTCACACAACGAGTCACAATGACTAATGAACTAGGACAAATGATTCACACAAAGAGTCACAATGACTAATAAACAAGGACAAATTGTTCACACAACGAGTCACAAGGACTAAGGAACAAGGACAAATGATTCACACAACGAGTCACAATGACTAATGAACAAGGACAAATGGTTCACACAACGAGTAACAAGGACTAATGAACAAGGACAAATGATTCACACGAAGAGTCACAATGACTAATGAACTAGGACAAATGATTCACACACAGAGTCGCAATGACTAATAAACAAGGATAAATGGTTCACACAACGAGTCATAAGGACTAATGAACAAGGACAAATGATTCACACGACGAGTCACAATGACTAATGAACTAGGACAAATGATTCACACAAAAAGTCACAATGACTAATAAACAAGGACAAATTGAAACAAATCAAACCGAGAAAGGCCACATTTCACCCGGTTTTGGACCTTGCACTAGATTGAGGTCTAACATGAATTCCGTCTAAGAAGTCGTGCCATTTTCCAGCATGGGATTAATCTTTGGTGAGTTTGGGACGTTTTTGTGTAGGAACTTATATCCCAAAGCCGTTCCTATCATAGAGTTTGCCAAGCTTTTAAAACCGTGCGCAATCAGGACCATGGCTGGAACAAGCTTAGTTTTTTGTGCATTATGTCGCTATCAACCTTCCTCTTTTGAACCAACAAAGCTCAAGGGACTTTATGGCTGCAGCAAGGACTCTTACACGGTTTCCTCAAGCCCCATTTCAGTCCATATAATCATAAATAAGAAGTTGAGCTACAAACAAGGAAGTTTGGACTATTAGTTTACTTTCTTTGCTTTATGTCCTTTTCATTTCAGATTTGTCATAGCCTAGGCTGCCGTTTTCTTGGTTGTTAGCTGCTATTTTTGTGACCTTTAGATGTACTTAGTAATCAAGGGTCAAGATTGTAAGCCTTGGTCTATATAAACCAAGCTAAACACTTGAGAACTTCAGATTTGAGTGAATTAAAATATGAGTTTGAAACTAAAGTTTTCAATCAATTTTCTTCTTGCTTAGTGCAGAAAACCCCTCATTACTTAGTGTTTGAGGCGGGATTAAGCTCTTGCTTCGTGATCTTGAGGTTAATTCCAAGGCTTAAACCTGCTTCGTGATCTAGTTTAAGTCATATCTCGGTTACTTGTTCTTGTTTTCGTGTCAAAACAGTCCCAAAGTTTCTGTTTTGTTACCTTAAGTCATTGTGGGAATTGTTATTTGAATGTTTAGTTCATAAGCATTTAAGTTACAAACCCTTTTTCCATTGTTGTCATTCAAACTAATCGTTTCAATTGTGTTGATTGTCATGTCCCAAATCAGTTTAGTTGTGTCTTAAAATCGTGCAAACTTGAGTCTTTTATCTTCTTAATCCTTAAACCATTTAGTTAGTCTTTGTTTGAGTCCAAATCAGTCCATTTGTGAGTCTTATTCCGTCCAATTCAAATTCTGTCTTCAAGTCCATTTGGTTCTAATTCTGTCCAAAAATCGAGTCCTAGTAGTTTTACTCCAAATTGGTATCAGAGCTTTGGTTAACAACAAAAATCCTTTCTTTGTGAGTTCATTATACCCTAACCACATTAAAAACACAAAAAACAACCATGAGTGAAGAAAGGATTGCTGGAATCGAAACACAAGTTACTCAACTTTCTGAAAAATGTGATTTGTTGCTAGAATCTCTCAATGTTATCATGGCTAATATTCCAACACCACCACCAAGAGGAGGACAACCACCTAGAGGCAGGGGTAGAGGCCGTGGCTTCATGGGTAGAGGACGAGCTCATGGTGGCCGTGAGGAGGAGGAGCTTTCTGATTCGGAGGAGTCCATGGTCGAGGCCTTTCATGGAGAGCCCAACAAAGACTTAAAGGTAGAAATTCCTGATTTTTATGGTAGTTTAAACCCCGAGGATTTGTTAGATTGGTTTAGGACCATTGAAAGAGTCTTTGAGTTTAAAGGTTATTCTGATGGCAAAGCTTTTAAAGTTGCAATCTTGAAACTCAAAGGCTATGCTTCCCTTTGGTATGAGAACTTAAAAAATCAGAGAAGAAGGGATGGTAAGGAACCTATTAAGTCTTGGTTAAAACTGAAAAAGAAGCTTAATGAGAAGTTTATACCTAAAGAGTACACTCAAGACATTTTCATTAAGCTCACACAACTTAAACAAGACCAACAACCACTTGAGTCATATCTTAGGGACTTTGAACAACTTACCTTGCAATGTGAACTCAATGAGAAGCCCGAACAGAAAATTGCTAGATTTGTTGAAGGTTTAGATACTAAGATTGCTCATAGGGTTAGAATGCAACAAGTATGGTCCTTTGATGAAGCCGTTAATTTGGCTTTAAGGGTTGAGAAATTGGGAAAGGGAGAGCTGCCACCACAAAAAACAGCAAAACCAAAACAGCCCCTACTCCACCCAAACCGAGACCAAGGTTGATGAACCAACCCCTCAAAACAAAACACCTACTCTTGACAAAGGCAAGGCACCCATGATTCCAACCAAAAGCACCACATCTCTGAAAAAATGTTACCAATGTCAAGGGTTCGGTCACTATGCTAAAGAGTGTCCAACCAAGAGAGCCCTTAGCACATTTGAGGTAGTTCATTGGGGTGAGGATGAGATCCTTGTTTGTGATGATAGTAAGGAAGAAACGGTGCAAGAGGAGGCTGCCATGGTGGTAGAACCGGATGAGGGAATGAGTTTGGTCATTTGGAGAGCATTGAGTACCCAACCTATGGAAGTAAACCAAAGACAACAACTCTTTAGGTCTAGGTGCACCATTCAAGGGAAAGTGTGCAACCTTATCATTGATGGAGGAAGTTGTACTAATGTGGCTTCTAATACTCTCATTGAGAAACTCTCTTTGCCTGAGATCATCCTAATCCTTACAAGTTGAGGTGGCTCAACAAAGGGGCTGAAATTAAGGTGGATAAGCAATGCCTAGTGTCTTTCTCCATTGGCAAGAACTATGTTGATGAGGTTCTTTGTGATGTTCTACCTATGGATGCTTGCCATCTTCTACTTGGAAGACCATGGGAGTTTGATAAAGATTCAATGCATAATGGTCAAGACAACACCTATACTTTCAAGCTTGGTTCAAAGAAAGTTGTGCTAGCACCCCTACCACCCGAGTCCTTGTTTGAACCACCCAAGAAAGTATTATTGATCAATGAAGACAAGGTGAGTCAAGGGGAGGACGGCATGGGGACTGACCATGTTGTCCATGCCAAAGATGAGTTCAAGGAGCCAAGGGTTCAAGCATTACTCAAACGGGAAGATCAAACCGAGGGTTTCTTTGAAGGCTTGCAATATGAGCCTACTTCATTTCCTAATCCAAGTTTAACTAACTCATTTGAATTCAAGTGCAAGGCTAGTGATGGCAATGGCCACGGCAATGAGGCTGCCCAAGTGCAAAATTTCGAACCAATTGTTGAGGAATGGAAAGGAGTCAAGAAACGGGTTGAAAGAGATCCTCCCATCCATGCTAAGGCCATGAAATGCAAGGAAATGTCTATGGCTCCTAAGCAAGCTCGCATATTCAGGCCCGGGGACCTTGTGTGGGTTAAAATCAACAAGCAAAGAGTCCTTAAGAAAGGAAGAAACAAGTCCATAGCAAGTGAAGAAGGTCCTTTCAAAGTCATCAAGCAAATTGGGTTCAATAAGTACAAAGTTGATCTCTTGGGAATTCATGTAACATTTGATGTTGGGGACTTGAGTCCAAGCTATGTGGAGAATGAGGATGATGATTTCCAGGACTTGAGGGCAAGTCCTTTTGAAGAAGAGGAGATTGAAACAAATCAAACCGAGAAAGGCCACATTTCACCCGGTTTTGGACCTTGCACTAGATTGAGGTCTAACATGAATTCTGTCTAAGAAGTCGTGCCATTTTCCAGCATGGGATTAATCTTTGGTGAGTTTGGGACGTTTTTGTGTAGGAACTTATATCCCAAAGCCGTTCCTATCATAGAGTTTGCCAAGCTTTTAAAACCGTGCGCAATCAGGACCATGGCTGGAACAAGCTTAGTTTTTTGTGCATTATGTCGCTATCAACCTTCCTCTTTTGAACCAACAAAGCTCAAGGGACTTTATGGCTGCAGCAAGGACTCTTACACGGTTTCCTCAAGCCCCATTTCAGTCCATATAATCATAAATAAGAAGTTGAGCTACAAACAAGGAAGTTTGGACTATTAGTTTACTTTCTTTGCTTTATGTCCTTTTCATTTCAGATTTGTCATAGCCTAGGCTGCCGTTTTCTTGGTTGTTAGCTGCTATTTTTGTGACCTTTAGATGTACTTAGTAATCAAGGGTCAAGATTGTAAGCCTTGGTCTATATAAACCAAGCTAAACACTTGAGAACTTCAGATTTGAGTGAATTAAAATATGAGTTTGAAACTAAAGTTTTCAATCAATTTTCTTCTTGCTTAGTGCAGAAAACCCCTCATTACTTAGTGTTTGAGGCGGGATTAAGCTCTTGCTTCGTGATCTTGAGGTTAATTCCAAGGCTTAAACCTGCTTCGTGATCTAGTTTAAGTCATATCTCGGTTACTTGTTCTTGTTTTCGTGTCAAAACAGTCCCAAAGTTTCTGTTTTGTTACCTTAAGTCATTGTGGGAATTGTTATTTGAATGTTTAGTTCATAAGCATTTAAGTTACAAACCCTTTTTCCATTGTTGTCATTCAAACTAATCGTTTCAATTGTGTTGATTGTCATGTCCCAAATCAGTTTAGTTGTGTCTTAAAATCGTGCAAACTTGAGTCTTTTATCTTCTTAATCCTTAAACCATTTAGTTAGTCTTTGTTTGAGTCCAAATCAGTCCATTTGTGAGTCTTATTCCGTCCAATTCAAATTCTGTCTTCAAGTCCATTTGGTTCTAATTCTGTCCAAAAATCGAGTCCTAGTAGTTTTACTCCAAATTGGTATCAGAGCTTTGGTTAACAACAAAAATCCTTTCTTTGTGAGTTCATTATACCCTAACCACATTAAAAACACAAAAAACAACCATGAGTGAAGAAAGGATTGCTGGAATCGAAACACAAGTTACTCAACTTTCTGAAAAATGTGATTTGTTGCTAGAATCTCTCAATGTTATCATGGCTAATATTCCAACACCACCACCAAGAGGAGGACAACCACCTAGAGGCAGGGGTAGAGGCCGTGGCTTCATGGGTAGAGGACGAGCTCATGGTGGCCGTGAGGAGGAGGAGCTTTCTGATTCGGAGGAGTCCATGGTCGAGGCCTTTCATGGAGAGCCCAACAAAGACTTAAAGGTAGAAATTCCTGATTTTTATGGTAGTTTAAACCCCGAGGATTTGTTAGATTGGTTTAGGACCATTGAAAGAGTCTTTGAGTTTAAAGGTTATTCTGATGGCAAAGCTTTTAAAGTTGCAATCTTGAAACTCAAAGGCTATGCTTCCCTTTGGTATGAGAACTTAAAAAATCAGAGAAGAAGGGATGGTAAGGAACCTATTAAGTCTTGGTTAAAACTGAAAAAGAAGCTTAATGAGAAGTTTATACCTAAAGAGTACACTCAAGACATTTTCATTAAGCTCACACAACTTAAACAAGACCAACAACCACTTGAGTCATATCTTAGGGACTTTGAACAACTTACCTTGCAATGTGAACTCAATGAGAAGCCCGAACAGAAAATTGCTAGATTTGTTGAAGGTTTAGATACTAAGATTGCTCATAGGGTTAGAATGCAACAAGTATGGTCCTTTGATGAAGCCGTTAATTTGGCTTTAAGGGTTGAGAAATTGGGAAAGGGGAGAGCTGCCACCACAAAAACAGCCGCCAAAACAGCCCCCTACTCCACCCAAACCGAGACCAAGGTTGATGAACCAACCCCTCAAAACAAAACACCTACTCTTGACAAAGGCAAGGCACCCATGATTCCAACCAAAAGCACCACATCTCTGAAAAAATGTTACCAATGTCAAGGGTTCGGTCACTATGCTAAAGAGTGTCCAACCAAGAGAGCCCTTAGCACATTTGAGGTAGTTCATTGGGGTGAGGATGAGATCCTTGTTTGTGATGATAGTAAGGAAGAAACGGTGCAAGAGGAGGCTGCCATGGTGGTAGAACCGGATGAGGGAATGAGTTTGGTCATTTGGAGAGCATTGAGTACCCAACCTATGGAAGTAAACCAAAGACAACAACTCTTTAGGTCTAGGTGCACCATTCAAGGGAAAGTGTGCAACCTTATCATTGATGGAGGAAGTTGTACTAATGTGGCTTCTAATACTCTCATTGAGAAACTCTCTTTGCCTGAGATCATCCTAATCCTTACAAGTTGAGGTGGCTCAACAAAGGGGCTGAAATTAAGGTGGATAAGCAATGCCTAGTGTCTTTCTCCATTGGCAAGAACTATGTTGATGAGGTTCTTTGTGATGTTCTACCTATGGATGCTTGCCATCTTCTACTTGGAAGACCATGGGAGTTTGATAAAGATTCAATGCATAATGGTCAAGACAACACCTATACTTTCAAGCTTGGTTCAAAGAAAGTTGTGCTAGCACCCCTACCACCCGAGTCCTTGTTTGAACCACCCAAGAAAGTATTATTGATCAATGAAGACAAGGTGAGTCAAGGGGAGGACGGCATGGGGACTGACCATGTTGTCCATGCCAAAGATGAGTTCAAGGAGCCAAGGGTTCAAGCATTACTCAAACGGGAAGATCAAACCGAGGGTTTCTTTGAAGGCTTGCAATATGAGCCTACTTCATTTCCTAATCCAAGTTTAACTAACTCATTTGAATTCAAGTGCAAGGCTAGTGATGGCAATGGCCACGGCAATGAGGCTGCCCAAGTGCAAAATTTCGAACCAATTGTTGAGGAATGGAAAGGAGTCAAGAAACGGGTTGAAAGAGATCCTCCCATCCATGCTAAGGCCATGAAATGCAAGGAAATGTCTATGGCTCCTAAGCAAGCTCGCATATTCAGGCCCGGGGACCTTGTGTGGGTTAAAATCAACAAGCAAAGAGTCCTTAAGAAAGGAAGAAACAAGTCCATAGCAAGTGAAGAAGGTCCTTTCAAAGTCATCAAGCAAATTGGGTTCAATAAGTACAAAGTTGATCTCTTGGGAATTCATGTAACATTTGATGTTGGGGACTTGAGTCCAAGCTATGTGGAGAATGAGGATGATGATTTCCAGGACTTGAGGGCAAGTCCTTTTGAAGAAGGGGAGATTGAAACAAATCAAACCGAGAAAGGCCACATTTCACCCGGTTTTGGACCTTGCACTAGATTGAGGTCTAACATGAATTCTGTCTAAGAAGTCGTGCCATTTTCCAGCATGGGATTAATCTTTGGTGAGTTTGGGACGTTTTTGTGTAGGAACTTATATCCCAAAGCCGTTCCTATCATAGAGTTTGCCAAGCTTTTAAAACCGTGCGCAATCAGGACCATGGCTGGAACAAGCTTAGTTTTTTGTGCATTATGTCGCTATCAACCTTCCTCTTTTGAACCAACAAAGCTCAAGGGACTTTATGGCTGCAGCAAGGACTCTTACACGGTTTCCTCAAGCCCCATTTCAGTCCATATAATCATAAATAAGAAGTTGAGCTACAAACAAGGAAGTTTGGACTATTAGTTTACTTTCTTTGCTTTATGTCCTTTTCATTTCAGATTTGTCATAGCCTAGGCTGCCGTTTTCTTGGTTGTTAGCTGCTATTTTTGTGACCTTTAGATGTACTTAGTAATCAAGGGTCAAGATTGTAAGCCTTGGTCTATATAAACCAAGCTAAACACTTGAGAACTTCAGATTTGAGTGAATTAAAATATGAGTTTGAAACTAAAGTTTTCAATCAATTTTCTTCTTGCTTAGTGCAGAAAACCCCTCATTACTTAGTGTTTGAGGCGGGATTAAGCTCTTGCTTCGTGATCTTGAGGTTAATTCCAAGGCTTAAACCTGCTTCGTGATCTAGTTTAAGTCATATCTCGGTTACTTGTTCTTGTTTTCGTGTCAAAACAGTCCCAAAGTTTCTGTTTTGTTACCTTAAGTCATTGTGGGAATTGTTATTTGAATGTTTAGTTCATAAGCATTTAAGTTACAAACCCTTTTTCCATTGTTGTCATTCAAACTAATCGTTTCAATTGTGTTGATTGTCATGTCCCAAATCAGTTTAGTTGTGTCTTAAAATCGTGCAAACTTGAGTCTTTTATCTTCTTAATCCTTAAACCATTTAGTTAGTCTTTGTTTGAGTCCAAATCAGTCCATTTGTGAGTCTTATTCCGTCCAATTCAAATTCTGTCTTCAAGTCCATTTGGTTCTAATTCTGTCCAAAAATCGAGTCCTAGTAGTTTTACTCCACAAATGGTTCACACAAGGAGTCACAAGGACTAATGAACAAGGACAAATGATTCACACAACGAGTCACAATGACTATAAAACAAGGACAAAGGGTTCACACAACGAGTCACAATGACTAATGAACAAGGACAAATGATTCACACAACGAGTCACAATGACTAATGTACTAGGACAAATGATTCACACAAAGAGTCAAAAGGACTAATGAACAAGGACAAATGATTCACACAACGAGTCAGAATGAGTAATTAACTAGGATAAAGGATTCACACAAAGAGTCATAATAACTAATGAACATTGACAAATGGTTCATACAACGAGTCACAATGGGTAATTAACTAGGACAAATGATTCACACAAAGAGTCATAATAACTAATGAACAAGGACAAATGATTCACACAACGAGTCACAATGGCTAATGAACAAGGACAAATGATTCACACGACGAGTCACAATGACTAATGAACTAGGACAAATGATTCACACAAAGGGTCACAACGACTAATAAACAAGGACAAATGGTTCACACAACGAGTCGCAAGGACTAATGAACAAGGACAAATGATTCACACGACGAGTCACAATGACTAATGAACTAGGACAAATGATTCACACAAAGAGTCACAATGACTAATAAACAAGGACAAATGGTTCACACAACGAGTCAAAAGGACTAATGAACAAGGACGAATGATTCACACGACGAGCCACAATGACTAATAAACTAGGACAAATGATTCACACAAAGAGTCACAATGACTAATAAACAAGAACAAATTGTTCACACAAGAGTCACAAGGACTAATGAACAAGGACAAATGATTCACACAACGAGTCACAAGGACTACTGAACAAGGACAAATGATTCACACGACGAGTCACAATGACTAATGAACTAGAACAAATGATTCACACAACGAGTCACAACGACTAATGAATAAAGACAAATGGTTCGCACAACTAGTCATAATGTGTAATTAACTAGGACAAATTATTCACACAAAGAGTCACAATAACGAATGAACAAGGACAAATGATTCACACAAGGAGTTACAATGGCTAATGAACAAGGACAAATGATTCACACGACGAGTCACAATAACTAATGAACTAGGACAAATGATTCACACAAAGAGTCACAACGACTAATAAACAAGGACAAATGGTTCACACAACGAGTCACAAGGACTAATGAACAAGGACAAATGATTCACACAACGAGTCACAATGACTAATGAACTAGGACAAATGATTCACACAAAGAGTCACAATGACTAATAAACAAGGACAAATGGTTCACACAACGAGTCACAAGGACTAAGGAACAAGGACAAATGATTCACACAACGAGTCACAATGACTAATGAACAAGGACAAATGGTTCACACAACGAGTAACAAGGACTAATGAACAAGGACAAATGATTCACACGAAGAGTCACAATGACTAATGAACTAGGACAAATGATTCACACAAAGAGTCGCAATGACTAATAAACAAGGACAAATGGTTCACACAACGAGTCACAAGGACTAACGAACAAGGACAAATGATTCACACGACGAGTCACAATGATTAATGAACTAGGACAAATGCTTCACACAAAGAATCACAACGACTAATGAATAAAGACAAATGGTTCGCACAACGAGTCATAATGTGTAATTAACTAGGACAAATGATTCACACAAAGAGTCACAATAACTAATAAACAACGACAAATAATTCATACAACGAGTCACAAGGACTAATGAATAAGGACAAATGATTCACACGACGAGTCACAATGACTAATGAACTAGGACAAATGATTCACACAAAAAGTCACAATGACTAATAAACAAGGACAAATGGTTCACACAAGGAGTCACAAGGACTAATGAACAAGGACAAATGATTCACACAACGAGTCACAATGACTATAAAACAAGGACAAAGGGTTCACACAACGAGTCACAATGACTAATGAACAAGGACAAATGATTCACACAACGAGTCACAATGACTAATGTACTAGGACAAATGATTCACACAAAGAGTCAAAATGACTAATGAACAAGGACAAATGATTCAAACAACGAGTCACAATGAGTAATTAACTAGGATAAAGGATTCACACAAAGAGTCATAATAACTAATGAACATTGACAAATGGTTCATACAACGAGTCACAATGGGTAATTAACTAGGACAAATGATTCACACAAAGAGTCATAATAACTAATGAACAAGGACAAATGATTCACACAACGAGTCACAATGGCTAATGAACAAGGACAAATGATTCACACGACGAGTCACAATGACTAATGAACTAGGACAAATGATTCACACAAAGAGTCACAACGACTAATAAACAAGGACAAATGGTTCACACAACGAGTCACAAGGACTAATGAACAAGGACAAATGATTCACACAATGAGTCACAATGACTAATGAACTAGGACAAATGATTCACACAAAGAGTCACAATGACTAATAAACAAGGACAAATGGTTCACAAAACGAGTCACAAGGACTAAGGAACAAGGACAAATGATTCACACAACGAGTCACAATGACTAATGAACAAGGACAAATGGTTCACACAACGAGTAACAAGGACTAATGAACAAGGACAAATGATTCACACGAAGAGTCACAATGACTAATGAACTAGGACAAATGATTCACACACAGAGTCGCAATGACTAATAAACAAGGACAAATGGTTCACACAACGAGTCATAAGGACTAATGAACAAGGACAAATGATTCACACGACGAGTCACAATGACTAATGAACTAGGACAAATGCTTCACACAAAGAGTCACAACGACTAATGAATAAAGACAAATGGTTCGCACAACGAGTCATAATGTGTAATTAACTAGGACAAATGATTCACACAAAGAGTCACAATAACTAATAAACAACGACAAATAATTCATACAACGAGTCACAAGGACTAATGAACAAGGACAAATGATTCACACGACGAGACACAATGACTAATGAACTAGGACAAATGATTCACACAAAAAGTCACAATGACTAATAAACAAGGACAAATGGTTCACACAAGGAGTCACAAGGACTAATGAACAAGGACAAATGATTCACACAACGAGTCACAATGACTATAAAACAAGGACAAAGGGTTCACACAACGAGTCACAATGACTAATGAACAAGGATAAATGATTCACACAACGAGTCACAATGACTAATGTACTAGGACAAATTATTCACACAAAGAGTCAAAAGGACTAATGAACAAGGACAAATGATTCACACAACGAGTCACAATGAGTAATTAACTAGGATAAAGGATTCACACAAAGAGTCATAATAACTAATGAACATTGACAAATGGTTCATACAACGAGTCACAATGGGTAATTAACTAGGACAAATGATTCACACAAAGAGTCATAATAACTAATGAACAAGGACAAATGATTCACACAACGAGTCACAATGGCTAATGAACAAAGACAAATGATTCACACGACGAGTCACAATGACTAATGAACTAGGACAAATGATTCACACAAAGAGTCACAACGACTAATAAACAAGGACAAATGGTTCACACAATGAGTCGCAAGGACTAATGAACAAGGACAAATGATTCACACGACGAGTCACAATGACTAATGAACTAGGACAAATGATTCACACAAAGAGTCACAATGACTAATAAACAAGGACAAATGGTTCACACAACGAGTCAAAAGGACAAATGAACAAGGACGAATGATTCACACGACGAGCCACAATGACTAATAAACTAGGACAAATGATTCACACAAAGAGTCACAATGACTAATAAACAAGAACAAATTGTTCACACAACAAGTCACAAGGACTAATGAACGAGGGCAAATGATTCACACAACGAGTCACAAGGACTAATGAACAAGGACAAATGATTCACACGACGAGTCACAATGAGTAATTAACTAGGATAAAGGATTCACACAAAGAGTCATAATAACTAATGAACATTGACAAATGGTTCATACAACGAGTCACAATGGGTAATTAACTAGGACAAATGATTCACACAAAGAGTCATAATAACTAATGAACAAGGACAAATGATTCACACAACGAGTCACAATGGCTAATGAACAAAGACAAATGATTCACACGACGAGTCACAATGACTAATGAACTAGGACAAATGATTCACACAAAGAGTCACAACGACTAATAAACAAGGACAAATGGTTCACACAACGAGTCAAAAGGACTAATGAACAAGGACAAATGATTCACACGACGAGTCACAATGACTAATGAACTAGGACAAATGATTCACACAAAGAGTCACAATGACTAATAAACAAGGACAAATGGTTCACACAACGAGTCAAAAGGACAAATGAACAAGGACGAATGATTCACACGACGAGCCACAATGACTAATAAACTAGGACAAATGATTCACACAAAGAGTCACAATGACTAATAAACAAGGACAAATGGTTCACACAACGAGTCACAAGGACTAAGGAACAAGGACAAATGATTCACACAACGAGTCACAATGACTAATGAACAAGGACAAATGGTTCACACAACGAGTAACAAGGACTAATGAACAAGGACAAATGATTCACACGAAGAGTCACAATGACTAATGAACTAGGACAAATGATTCACACACAGAGTCGCAATGACTAATAAACAAGGACAAATGGTTCACACAACGAGTCACAAGGACTAACGAACAAGGACAAATGATTCACACGACGAGTCACAATGATTAATGAACTAGGACAAATGCTTCACACAAAGAATCACAACGACTAATGAATAAAGACAAATGGTTCGCACAACGAGTCATAATGTGTAATTAACTAGGACAAATGATTCACACAAAGAGTCACAATAACTAATAAACAACGACAAATAATTCATACAACGAGTCACAAGGACTAATGAATAAGGACAAATGATTCACACGACGAGTCACAATGACTAATGAACTAGGACAAATGATTCACACAAAAAGTCACAATGACTAATAAACAAGGACAAATGGTTCACACAAGGAGTCACAAGGACTAATGAACAAGGACAAATGATTCACACAACGAGTCACAATGACTATAAAACAAGGACAAAGGGTTCACACAACGAGTCACAATGACTAATGAACCCGGACAAATGATTCACACAACGAGTCACAATGACTAATGTACTAGGACAAATGATTCACACAAAGAGTCAAAATGACTAATGAACAAGGACAAATGATTCAAACAACGAGTCACAATGAGTAATTAACTAGGATAAAGGATTCACACAAAGAGTCATAATAACTAATGAACATTGACAAATGGTTCATACAACGAGTCACAATGGGTAATTAACTAGGACAAATGATTCACACAAAGAGTCATAATAACTAATGAACAAGGACAAATGATTCACACAACGAGTCACAATGGCTAATGAACAAGGACAAATGATTCACACGACGAGTCACAATGACTAATGAACTAGGACAAATGATTCACACAAAGAGTCACAACGACTAATAAACAAGGACAAATGGTTCACACAACGAGTCACAAGGACTAATAAACAAGGACAAATGATTCACACAATGAGTCACAATGACTAATGAACTAGGACAAATGATTCACACAAAGAGTCACAATGACTAATAAACAAGGACAAATGGTTCACAAAACGAGTCACAAGGACTAAGGAACAAGGACAAATGATTCACACAACGAGTCACAATGACTAATGAACAAGGACAAATGGTTCACACAACGAGTAACAAGGACTAATGAACAAGGACAAATGATTCACACGAAGAGTCACAATGACTAATGAACTAGGACAAATGATTCACACAAAGAGTCACAATGACTAATAAACAAGGACAAATGGTTCACACAACGAGTCATAAGGACTAATGAACAAGGACAAATGATTCACACGACGAGTCACAATGACTAATGAACTAGGACAAATGCTTCACACAAAGAGTCACAACGACTAATGAATAAAGACAAATGGTTCGCACAACGAGTCATAATGTGTAATTAACTAGGACAAATGATTCACACAAAGAGTCACAATAACTAATAAACAACGACAAATAATTCATACAACGAGTCACAAGGACTAATGAACAAGGACAAATGATTCACACGACGAGACACAATGACTAATGAACTAGGACAAATGATTCACACAAAAAGTCACAATGACTAATAAACAAGGACAAATGGTTCACACAAGGAGTCACAAGGACTAATGAACAAGGACAAATGATTCACACAACGAGTCACAATGACTATAAAACAAGGACAAAGGGTTCACACAACGAGTCACAATGACTAATGAACAAGGATAAATGATTCACACAACGAGTCACAATGACTAATGTACTAGGACAAATTATTCACACAAAGAGTCAAAAGGACTAATGAACAAGGACAAATGATTCACACAACGAGTCACAATGAGTAATTAACTAGGATAAAGGATTCACACAAAGAGTCATAATAACTAATGAACATTGACAAATGGTTCATACAACGAGTCACAATGGGTAATTAACTAGGACAAATGATTCACACAAAGAGTCATAATAACTAATGAACAAGGACAAATGATTCACACAACGAGTCACAATGGCTAATGAACAAAGACAAATGATTCACACGACGAGTCACAATGACTAATGAACTAGGACAAATGATTCACACAAAGAGTCACAACGACTAATAAACAAGGACAAATGGTTCACACAACGAGTCGCAAGGACTAATGAACAAGGACAAATGATTCACACGACGAGTCACAATGACTAATGAACTAGGACAAATGATTCACACAAAGAGTCACAATGACTAATAAACAAGGACAAATGGTTCACACAACGAGTCAAAAGGACAAATGAACAAGGACGAATGATTCACACGACGAGCCACAATGACTAATAAACTAGGACAAATGATTCACACAAAGAGTCACAATGACTAATAAACAAGAACAAATTGTTCACACAACAAGTCACAAGGACTAATGAACGAGGGCAAATGATTCACACAACGAGTCACAAGGACTAATGAACAAGGACAAATGATTCACACGACGAGTCACAATGAGTAATTAACTAGGATAAAGGATTCACACAAAGAGTCATAATAACTAATGAACATTGACAAATGGTTCATACAACGAGTCACAATGGGTAATTAACTAGGACAAATGATTCACACAAAGAGTCATAATAACTAATGAACAAGGACAAATGATTCACACAACGAGTCACAATGGCTAATGAACAAAGACAAATGATTCACACGACGAGTCACAATGACTAATGAACTAGGACAAATGATTCACACAAAGAGTCACAACGACTAATAAACAAGGACAAATGGTTCACACAACGAGTCGCAAGGACTAATGAACAAGGACAAATGATTCACACGACGAGTCACAATGACTAATGAACTAGGACAAATGATTCACACAAAGAGTCACAATGACTAATAAACAAGGACAAATGGTTCACACAACGAGTCAAAAGGACAAATGAACAAGGACGAATGATTCACACGACGAGCCACAATGACTAATAAACTAGGACAAATGATTCACACAAAGAGTCACAATGACTAATAAACAAGAACAAATTGTTCACACAACGAGTCACAAGGACTAATGAACGAGGGCAAATGATTCACACAACGAGTCACAAGGACTAATGAACAAGGACAAATGATTCACACGACGAGTCACAATGACTAATGAACTAGGACAAATGATTCACACAACGAGTCACAACGACTAATGAATAAAGACAAATGGTTCGCACAACTAGGCATAATGTGTAATTAACTAGGACAAATTATTCACACAAAGAGTCACAATAACGAATGAACAAGGACAAATGATTCACACAAGGAGTTACAATGGCTAATGAACAAGGACAAATGATTCACACGACGAGTCACAATAACTAATGAACTAGGACAAATGATTCACACAAAGAGTCACAACGACTAATAAACAAGGACAAATGGTTCACACAACGAGTCACAAGGACTAATGAACAAGGACAAATGATTCACACAACGAGTCACAATGACTAATGAACTAGGACAAATGATTCACACAAAGAGTCACAATGACTAATAAACAAGGACAAATGGTTCACACAACGAGTCACAAGGACTAAGGAACAAGGACAAATGATTCACACAACGAGTCACAATGACTAATGAACAAGGACAAATGGTTCACACAACGAGTAACAAGGACTAATGAACAAGGACAAATGATTCACCCGAAGAGTCACAATGACTAATGAACTAGGACAAATGATTCACACACAGAGTCGCAATGACTAATAAACAAGGACAAATGGTTCACACAACGAGTCACAAGGACTAATGAACAAGGACAAATGATTCACACGACGAGTCACAATGATTAATGAACTAGGACAAATGCTTCACACAAAGAGTCACAACGACTAATGAATAAAGACAAATGGTTCGCACAACGAGTCATAATGTGTAATTAACTAGGACAAATGATTCACACAAAGAGTCACAATAACTAATAAACAACGACAAATAATTCATACAACGAGTCACAAGAACTAATGAATAAGGACAAATGATTCACACGACGAGTCACAATGACTAATGAACTAGGACAAATGATTCACACAAAAAGTCACAATGACTAATAAACAAGGACAAATGGTTCACACAAGGAGTCACAAGGACTAATGAACAAGGACAAATGATTCACACAACGAGTCACAATGACTATAAAACAAGGACAAAAGGGTTCACACAACGAGTCACAATGACTAATGAACAAGGACAAATGATTCACATAACGAGTCACAATGACTAATTTACTAGGACAAATGATTCACACAAAGAGTCAAAATGACTAATGAACAAGGACAAATGATTCACACAACGAGTCACAATGAGTAATTAACTAGGATAAAGGATTCACACAAAGAGTCATAATAACTAGTGAACATTGACAAATGGTTCATACAACGAGTCACAATGGGTAATTAACTAGGACAAATGATTCACACAAAGAGTCATAATAACTAATGAACAAGGACAAATGATTCACACAACGAGTCACAATGGCTAATGAACAAGGACAAATGATTCACACGACGAGTCACAATGACTAATGAACTAGGACAAATGATTCACACAAAGAGTCACAACGACTAATAAACAAGGACAAATGGTTCACACAACGAGTCACAAGGACTAATGAACAAGGACAAATGATTCACACAACGAATCACAATGACTAATGAACTAGGACAAATGATTCACACAAAGAGTCACAATGACTAATAAACAAGGACAAATGGTTCACACAACGAGTCACAAGGACTAAGGAACAAGGACAAATGATTCACACAACGAGTCACAATGACTAATGAACAAGGACAAATGGTTCACACAACGAGTAACAAGGACTAATGAACAAGGACAAATGATTCACACGAAGAGTCACAATGACTAATGAACTACGACAAATGATTCACACACAGAGTCGCAATGACTAATAAACAAGGACAAATGGTTCACACAACGAGTCATAAGGACTAATGAACAAGGACAAATGATTCACACGACGAGTCACAATGACAAATGAACTAGGACAAATGCTTCACACAAAGAGTCACAACGACTAATGAATAAAGACAAATGGTTCGCACAACGAGTCATAATGTGTAATTAACTAGGACAAATGATTCACACAAAGAGTCACAATAACTAATAAACAACGACAAATAATTCATACAACTAGTCACAAGGACTAATGAACAAGGACAAATGATTCACACGACGAGTCACAATGACTAATGAACTAGGACAAATGATTCACACAAAAAGTCACAATGACTAATAAACAAGGACAAATGGTTCACACAAGGAGTCACAAGGACTAATGAACAAGGACAAATGATTCACACAACGAGTCACAATGACTATAAAACAAGGACAAAGGGTTCACACAACGAGTCACAATGACTAATGAACAAGGACAAATGATTCACACAACGAGTCACAATGACTAATGTACTAGGACAAATGATTCACACAAAGAGTCAAAAGGACTAATGAACAAGGACAAATGATTCACACAACGAGTCACAATGAGTAATTAACTAGGATAAAGGATTCACACAAAGAGTCATAATAACTAATGAACATGGACAAATGGTTCATACAACGAGTCACAATGGGTAATTAACTAGGACAAATGATTCACACAAAGAGTCATAATAACTAATGAACAAGGACAAATGATTCACACAACGAGTCACAATGGCTAATGAACAAGGACAAATGATTCACACGACGAGTCACAATGACTAATGAACTAGGACAAATGATTCACACAAAGAGTCACAACGACTAATAAACAAGGACAAATGGTTCACACAACGAGTCGCAAGGACTAATGAACAAGGACAAATGATTCACACGACGAGTCACAATGACTAATGAACTAGGACAAATGATTCACACAAAGAGTCACAATGACTAATAAACAAGGACAAATGGTTCACACAACGAGTCAAAAGGACTAATGAACAAGGACGAATGATTCACACGACGAGCCACAATGACTAATGAACTAGGACAAATGATTCACACAAAGAGTCACAATGACTAATAAACAAGGACAAATTGTTCACACAACGAGTCACAAGGACTAATGAACAAGGGCAAATGATTCACACATACGAGTCACAAGGACTAATGAACATTGACAAATGGTTCACACAACGAGTCACAATGGGTAATTAACTAGGACAAATGATTCACACAAAGAGTCATAATAACTAATGAACAAGGACAAATGATTCACACAACGAGTCACAATGGCTAATGAACAAGGACAAATGATTCACACGACGAGTCACAATGACTAATGAACTAGGACAAATGATTCACACAAAGAGTCACAACGACTAATAAACAAGGACAAATGGTTCACACAACGAGTCGCAAGGACTATTGAACAAGGACAAATGATTCACACGACGAGTCACAATGACTAATGAACTAGGACAAATGATTCACACAAAGAGTCACAATGACTAATAAACAAGGACAAATGGTTCACACAACGAGTCAAAAGGACTAATGAACAAGGACGAATGATTCACACGACGAGCCACAATGACTAATAAACTAGGACAAATGATTCACACAAAGAGTCACAATGACTAATAAACAAGAACAAATTGTTCACACAACGAGTCACAAGGACTAATGAACAAGGACAAATGATTCACACAACGAGTCACAAGGACTACTGAACAAGGACAAATGATTCACACGACGAGTGACAATGACTAATGAACTAGAACAAATGATTCACACAACGAGTCACAACGACTAATGAATAAAGACAAATGGTTCGCACAACTAGTCATAATGTGTAATTAACTAGGACAAATGATTCACACAAAGAGTCACTATAACTAATGAACAAGGATAAATGATTCACACAACGAGTTACAATGGCTAATGAACAAGGACAAATGATTCACACGACGAGTCACAATGACTAATGAACTAGGACAAATGATTCACACAAAGAGTCACAATGACTAATAAACAAGGACAAATGGTTCACACAACGAGTCAAAATGACTAATGAACAAGGACGAATGATTCACACGACGAGCCACAATGACTAATGAACTAGGACAAATGATTCACACAAAGAGTCACAATGACTAATAAACAAGGACAAATTGTTCACACAACGAGTCACAAGGACTAATGAACAAGGGCAAATGATTCACACATACGAGTCACAAGGACTAATGAACAAGGACAAATGATTCACACGACGAGTCACAATGACTAATGAACTAGGACAAATGATTCACACAACGAGTCACAACGACTAATGAATAAAGACAAATGGTTCGCACAACTAGTCATAATGTGTAATTAACTAGGACAAACACAACGAGTTACAATGGCTAATGAACAAGGACAAATGATTCACACGACGAGTCACAATGACTAATGAACTAGGACAAATGATTCACACAAAGAGTCACAACGACTAATAAATAAGGACAAATGGTTCACACAACGAGTCAAAAGGACTAATGAACAAGGACAAATGATTCACACGACGAGCCACAATGACTAATGAACTAGGACAAATGATTCACACAAAGAGTCACAATGACTAATAAACAAGGACAAATTGTTCACACAACGAGTCACAAGGACTAATGAACAAGGGCAAATGATTCACACATACGAGTCACAAGGACTAATGAACATTGACAAATGGTTCACACAACGAGTCACAATGGGTAATTAACTAGGACAAATGATTCACACAAAGAGTCATAATAACTAATGAACAAGGACAAATGATTCACACAACGAGTCACAATGGCTAATGAACAAGGACAAATGATTCACACGACGAGTCACAATGACTAATGAACTAGGACAAATGATTCACACAAAGAGTCACAACGACTAATAAACAAGGACAAATGGTTCACACAACGAGTCGCAAGGACTATTGAACAAGGACAAATGATTCACACGACGAGTCACAATGACTAATGAACTAGGACAAATGATTCACACAAAGAGTCACAATGACTAATAAACAAGGACAAATGGTTCACACAACGAGTCAAAAGGACTAATGAACAAGGACGAATGATTCACACGACGAGCCACAATGACTAATAAACTAGGACAAATGATTCACACAAAGAGTCACAATGACTAATAAACAAGAACAAATTGTTCACACAACGAGTCACAAGGACTAATGAACAAGGACAAATGATTCACACAACGAGTCACAAGGACTACTGAACAAGGACAAATGATTCACACGACGAGTGACAATGACTAATGAACTAGAACAAATGATTCACACAACGAGTCACAACGACTAATGAATAAAGACAAATGGTTCGCACAACTAGTCATAATGTGTAATTAACTAGGACAAATGATTCACACAAAGAGTCACTATAACTAATGAACAAGGATAAATGATTCACACAACGAGTTACAATGGCTAATGAACAAGGACAAATGATTCACACGACGAGTCACAATGACTAATGAACTAGGACAAATGATTCACACAAAGAGTCACAACGACTAATAAATAAGGACAAATGGTTCACACAACGAGTCAAAAGGACTAATGAACAAGGACGAATGATTCACACGACGAGCCACAATGACTAATGAACTAGGACAAATGATTCACACAAAGAGTCACAATGACTAATAAACAAGGACAAATTGTTCACACAACGAGTCACAAGGACTAATGAACAAGGGCAAATGATTCACACATACGAGTCACAAGGACTAATGAACATTGACAAATGGTTCACACAACGAGTCACAATGGGTAATTAACTAGGACAAATGATTCACACAAAGAGTCATAATAACTAATGAACAAGGACAAATGATTCACACAACGAGTCACAATGGCTAATGAACAAGGACAAATGATTCACACGACGAGTCACAATGACTAATGAACTAGGACAAATGATTCACACAAAGAGTCACAACGACTAATAAACAAGGACAAATGGTTCACACAACGAGTCGCAAGGACTATTGAACAAGGACAAATGATTCACACGACGAGTCACAATGACTAATGAACTAGGACAAATGATTCACACAAAGAGTCACAATGACTAATAAACAAGGACAAATGGTTCACACAACGAGTCAAAAGGACTAATGAACAAGGACGAATGATTCACACGACGAGCCACAATGACTAATAAACTAGGACAAATGATTCACACAAAGAGTCACAATGACTAATAAACAAGAACAAATTGTTCACACAACGAGTCACAAGGACTAATGAACAAGGACAAATGATTCACACAACGAGTCACAAGGACTAATGAACAAGGACAAATGATTCACACGACGAGTGACAATGACTAATGAACTAGAACAAATGATTCACACAACGAGTCACAACGACTAATGAATAAAGACAAATGGTTCGCACAACTAGTCATAATGTGTAATTAACTAGGACAAATGATTCACACAAAGAGTCACTATAACTAATGAACAAGGATAAATGATTCACACAACGAGTTACAATGGCTAATGAACAAGGACAAATGATTCACACGACGAGTCACAATGACTAATGAACTAGGACAAATGATTCACACAAAGAGTCACAATGACTAATAAACAAGGACAAATGGTTCACACAACGAGTCAAAATGACTAATGAACAAGGACGAATGATTCACACGACGAGCCACAATGACTAATGAACTAGGACAAATGATTCACACAAAGAGTCACAATGACTAATAAACAAGGACAAATTGTTCACACAACGAGTCACAAGGACTAATGAACAAGGGCAAATGATTCACACATACGAGTCACAAGGACTAATGAACAAGGACAAATGATTCACACGACGAGTCACAATGACTAATGAACTAGGACAAATGATTCACACAACGAGTCACAACGACTAATGAATAAAGACAAATGGTTCGCACAACTAGTCATAATGTGTAATTAACTAGGACAAACACAACGAGTTACAATGGCTAATGAACAAGGACAAATGATTCACACGACGAGTCACAATGACTAATGAACTAGGACAAATGATTCACACAAAGAGTCACAACGACTAATAAATAAGGACAAATGGTTCACACAACGAGTCAAAAGGACTAATGAACAAGGACGAATGATTCACACGACGAGCCACAATGACTAATGAACTAGGACAAATGATTCACACAAAGAGTCACAATGACTAATAAACAAGGACAAATTGTTCACACAACGAGTCACAAGGACTAATGAACAAGGGCAAATGATTCACACATACGAGTCACAAGGACTAATGAACATTGACAAATGGTTCACACAACGAGTCACAATAGGTAATTAACTAGGACAAATGATTCACACAAAGAGTCACATTAACTAATGAACAAGGACAAATGATTCACACAATGAATTACAATGGCTAATGAACAAGGACAAATGATTCACACGACAAGTCTTAATGACTAATGAACTAGGACAAATGATTCACACAAAGAGTCACAACGACTAATAAACTAGGACAAATGGTTCACACAACGAGTCACAAGGACTAATGAAACAGGACAAATGATTCACACAACGAGTCACAATGACTAATGAACTAGGACAAATGATTCACACAAAGAGTCACAATGACTAATAAACAAGGACAAATGGCTCACACAACGAGTCACAAGGACTAAGGAACAAGGACAAATGATTCACACAACGAGTCACAATGACTAATGAACAAGGACAAATGGTTCACACAACGAGTAACAAGGACTAATGAATAAGGACAAATGATTCACACGAAGAGTCACAATGACTAATGAACTAGGACAAATGCTTCACACAAAGAGTCACAACGACTAATGAATAAAGACAAATGGTTCGCACAACGAGTAATAATGTGTAATTAACTAGGACAAATGATTCACACAAAGAGTCACAATAACTAATAAACAACAACAAATAATTCATACAACGAGTCACAAGGACTAATGAACAAGGACAAATGATTCACACGACGAGTCACAATGACTAATGAACTAGGACAAATGATTCACACAAAAAGTCACAATGACTAATAAACAAGGACAAATGGTTCACACAACTAGTCATAATGTGTAATTAACTAGGACAAATAATTCACACAAAGAGTCACAATAACTAATGAACAAGGACAAATGATTCACACGACGAGTCACAATGACTAATGAACTAGGACAAATGATTCACACAAAGAGTCACAACGACTAATAAACAAGGACAAATGGTTCACACAACGAGTCGCAAGGACTAATGAACAAGGACAAATGATTCACACGACGAGTCACAATGACTAATGAACTAGGACAAATGATTCACACAAAGAGTCACAATGACTAATAAACAAGGACAAATGGTTCACACAACGAGTCAAAAGGACAAATGAACAAGGACGAATGATTCACACGACGAGCCACAATGACTAATAAACTAGGACAAATGATTCACACAAAGAGTCACAATGACTAATAAACAAGAACAAATTGTTCACACAACGAGTCACAAGGACTAATGAACAAGGGCAAATGATTCACACAACGAGTCACAAGGACTAATGAACAAGGACAAATGATTCACACGACGAGTCACAATGACTAATGAACTAGGACAAATGATTCACACAACGAGTCACAACGACTAATGAATAAAGACAAATGGTTCGCACAACTAGTCATAATGTGTAATTAACTAGGACAAATTATTCACACAAAGAGTCACAATAACGAATGAACAAGGACAAATGATTCACACAAGGAGTTACAATGGCTAATGAACAAGGACAAATGATTCACACGACGAGTCACAATAACTAATGAACTAGGACAAATGATTCACACAAAGAGTCACAACGACTAATAAACAAGGACAAATGGTTCACACAACGAGTCACAAGGACTAATGAACAAGGACAAATGATTCACACAACGAGTCACAATGACTAATGAACTAGGACAAATGATTCACACAAAGAGTCACAATGACTAATAAACAAGGACAAATGGTTCACACAACGAGTCACAAGGACTAAGGAACAAGGACAAATGATTCACACAACGAGTCACAATGACTAATGAACAAGGACAAATGGTTCACACAACGAGTAACAAGGACTAATGAACAAGGACAAATGATTCACACGAAGAGTCACAATGACTAATAAACTAGGACAAATGATTCACACACAGAGTCGCAATGACTAATAAACAAGGACAAATGGTTCACACAACGAGTCACAAGGACTAATGAACAAGGACAAATGATTCACACGACGAGTCACAATGACAAATGAACTAGGACAAATGCTTCACACAAAGAGTCACAACGACTAATGAATAAAGACAAATGGTTCGCACAACGAGTCATAATGTGTAATTAACTAGGACAAATGATTCACACAAAGAGTCACAATAACTAATAAACAACGACAAATAATTCATACAATAAGTCACAAGGACTAATGAACAAGGACAAATGATTCACACGACGAGTCACAATGACTAATGAACTAGGACAAATGATTCACACAAAAAGTCACAATGACTAATAAACAAGGATAAATGGTTCACACAAGGAGTCACAAGGACTAATGAACAAGGACAAATGATTCACACAACGAGTCACAATGACTATAAAACAAGGACAAAGGGTTCACACAACGAGTCACAATGACTAATGAACAAGGACAAATGATTCACACAACGAGTCACAATGACTAATGTACTAGGACAAATGATTCACACAAAGAGTCAAAAGGACTAATGAACAAGGACAAATGATTCACACAACGAGTCACAATGAGTAATTAACTAGGATAAAGGATTCACACAAAGGGTCATAATAACTAATGAACATTGACAAATGGTTCATACAACGAGTCACAATGGGTAATTAACTAGGACAAATGATTCACACAAAGAGTCATAATAACTAATGAACAAGGACAAATGATTCAAACAACGAGTCACAATGGCTAATGAACAAGGACAAATGATTCACACGACGAGTCACAATGACTAATGAACTAGGACAAATGATTCACACAAAGAGTCACAACGACTAATAAACAAGGACAAATGGTTCACACAACGAGTCGCAAGGACTAATGAACAAGGACAAATGATTCACACGACGAGTCACAATGACTAATGAACTAGGACAAATGATTCACACAAAGAGTCACAATGACTAATAAACAAGGACAAATGGTTCACACAACGAGTCAAAGGGACTAATGAACAAGGACGAATGATTCACACGACGAGCCACAATGACTAATAAACTAGGACAAATGATTCACACAAAGAGTCACAATGACTAATAAACAAGAACAAATTGTTCACACAACGAGTCACAAGGACTAATGAACAAGGACAAATGATTCACACAACGAGTCACAAGGACTACTGAACAAGGACAAATGATTCACACGACGAGTCACAATGACTAATGAACTAGAACAAATGATTCACACAACGAGTCACAACGACTAATGAATAAAGACAAATGGTTCGCACAACTAGTCATAATGTGTAATTAACTAGGACAAATGATTCACACAAAGAGTCACTATAACTAATGAACAAGGATAAATGATTCACACAACGAGTTACAATGGCTAATGAACAAGGACAAATGATTCACACGACGAGTCACAATGACTAATGAACTAGGACAAATGATTCACACAAAGAGTCACAACGACTAATAAATAAGGACAAATGGTTCACACAACGAGTCAAAAGGACTAATGAACAAGGACGAATGATTCACACGACGAGCCACAATGACTAATGAACTAGGACAAATGATTCACACAAAGAGTCACAATGACTAATAAACAAGGACAAATTGTTCACACAACGAGTCACAAGGACTAATGAACAAGGGCAAATGATTCACACATACGAGTCACAAGGACTAATGAACATTGACAAATGGTTCACACAACGAGTCACAATGGGTAATTAACTAGGACAAATGATTCACACAAAGAGTCATAATAACTAATGAACAAGGACAAATGATTCACACAACGAGTCACAATGGCTAATGAACAAGGACAAATGATTCACACGACGAGTCACAATGACTAATGAACTAGGACAAATGATTCACACAAAGAGTCACAACGACTAATAAACAAGGACAAATGGTTCACACAACGAGTCACAAGGACTAATGAAAAAGGACAAATGATTCACACAACGAGTCACAATGACTAATGAACTAGGACAAATGATTCACACAAAGAGTCACAATGACTAATAAACAAGGACAAATGGTTCACACAACGAGTCAAAAGGACTAATGAACAAGGACAAATGATTCACACGACGAGCCACAATGACTAATAAACTAGGACAAATGATTCACACAAAGAGTCACAATGACTAATAAACAAGAACAAATTGTTCACACAACGAGTCACAAGGACTAATGAACAAGGACAAATGATTCACACAACGAGTCACAAGGACTAATGAACAAGGACAAATGATTCACACAACGAGTGACAATGACTAATGAACTAGAACAAATGATTCACACAACGAGTCACAACGACTAATGAATAAAGACAAATGGTTCGCACAACTAGTCATAATGTGTAATTAACTAGGACAAATGATTCACACAAAGAGTCACTATAACTAATGAACAAGGATAAATGATTCACACAACGAGTCACAATGGCTAATGAACAAGGACAAATGATTCACACGACGAGTCACAATGACTAATGAACTAGGACAAATGATTCACACAAAGAGTCACAATGACTAATAAACAAGGACAAATGGTTCACACAACGAGTCAAAATGACTAATGAACAAGGACAAATGATTCACACGACGAGCCACAATGACTAATGAACTAGGACAAATGATTCACACAAAGAGTCACAATGACTAATAAACAAGGACAAATTGTTCACACAACGAGTCACAAGGACTAATGAACAAGGGCAAATGATTCACACATACGAGTCACAAGGACTAATGAACAAGGACAAATGATTCACACGACGAGTCACAATGACTAATGAACTAGGACAAATGATTCACACAACGAGTCACAACGACTAATGAATAAAGACAAATGGTTCGCACAACTAGTCATAATGTGTAATTAACTAGGACAAACACAACGAGTTACAATGGCTAATGAACAAGGACAAATGATTCACACAACGAGTCACAATGACTAATGAACTAGGACAAATGATTCACACAAAGAGTCACAACGACTAATAAATAAGGACAAATGGTTCACACAACGAGTCAAAAGGACTAATGAACAAGGACAAATGATTCACACGACGAGACACAATGACTAATGAACTAGGACAAATGATTCACACAAAGAGTCACAATGACTAATAAACAAGGACAAATTGTTCACACAAATTCACACGAGTCACAAGGACTAATGAACAAGGGCAAATGATTCACACATACGAGTCACAAGGACTAATGAACATTGACAAATGGTTCACACAACGAGTCACAATAGGTAATTAACTAGGACAAATGATTCACACAAAGAGTCACATTAACTAATGAACAAGGACAAATGATTCACACAATGAATTACAATGGCTAATGAACAAGGACAAATGATTCACACGACAAGTCTTAATGACTAATGAACTAGGACAAATGATTCACACAAAGAGTCACAATGACTAATAAACTAGGACAAATGGTTCACACAACGAGTCACAAGGACTAATGAACAAGGACAAATGATTCACACAACGAGTCACAATGACTAATGAACTAGGACAAATGATTCACACAAAGAGTCACAATGACTAATAAACAAGGACAAATGGCTCACACAACGAGTCACAAGGACTAAGGAACAAGGACAAATGATTCACACAACGAGTCACAATGACTAATGAACAAGGACAAATGGTTCACACAACGAGTAACAAGGACTAATGAATAAGGACAAATGATTCACACGAAGAGTCACAATGACTAATGAACTAGGACAAATGCTTCACACAAAGAGTCACAACGACTAATGAATAAAGACAAATGGTTCGCACAACGAGTAATAATGTGTAATTAACTAGGACAAATGATTCACACAAAGAGTCACAATAACTAATAAACAACAACAAATAATTCATACAACGAGTCACAAGGACTAATGAACAAGGACAAATGATTCACACGACGAGTCACAATGACTAATGAACTAGGACAAATGATTCACACAAAAAGTCACAATGACTAATAAACAAGGACAAATGGTTCACACAACTAGTCATAATGTGTAATTAACTAGGACAAATAATTCACACAAAGAGTCACAATAACTAATGAACAAGGACAAATGATTCACACGACGAGTCACAATGACTAATGAACTAGGACAAATGATTCACACAAAGAGTCACAACGACTAATAAACAAGGACAAATGGTTCACACAACGAGTCGCAAGGACTAATGAACAAGGACAAATGATTCACAACACGAGTCACAATGACTAATGAACTAGGACAAATGATTCACACAAAGAGTCACAATGACTAATAAACAAGGACAAATGGTTCACACAACGAGTCAAAAGGACAAATGAACAAGGACGAATGATTCACACGACGAGCCACAATGACTAATAAACTAGGACAAATGATTCACACAAAGAGTCACAATGACTAATAAACAAGAATAAATTGTTCACACAACGAGTCACAAGGACTAATGAACAAGGGCAAATGATTCACACAACGAGTCACAAGGACTAATGAACAAGGACAAATGATTCACACGACGAGTCACAATGACTAATGAACTAGGACAAATGATTCACACAACGAGTCACAACGACTAATGAATAAAGACAAATGGTTCGCACAACTAGTCATAATGTGTAATTAACTAGGACAAATTATTCACACAAAGAGTCACAATAACGAATGAACAAGGACAAATGATTCACACAAGGAGTTACAATGGCTAATGAACAAGGACAAATGATTCACACGACGAGTCACAATAACTAATGAACTAGGACAAATGATTCACACAAAGAGTCACAACGACTAATAAACAAGGACAAATGGTTCACACAACGAGTCACAAGGACTAATGAACAAGGACAAATGATTCACACAACGAGTCACAATGACTAATGAACTAGGACAAATGATTCACACAAAGAGTCACAATGACTAATAAACAAGGACAAATGGTTCACACAACGAGTCACAAGGACTAAGGAACAAGGACAAATGATTCACACAACGAGTCACAATGACTAATGAACAAGGACAAATGGTTCACACAACGAGTAACAAGGACTAATGAACAAGGACAAATGATTCACACGAAGAGTCACAATGACTAATAAACTAGGACAAATGATTCACACAAAGAGTCTCAATGACTAATAAACAAGGACAAATGGTTCACACAACGAGTCACAAGGACTAATGAACAAGGACAAATGATTCACACGACGAGTCACAATGACAAATGAACTAGGACAAATGCTTCACACAAAGAGTCACAACGACTAATGAATAAAGACAAATGGTTCGCACAACGAGTCATAATGTGTAATTAACTAGGACAAATGATTCACACAAAGAGTCACAATAACTAATAAACAACGACAAATAATTCATACAATAAGTCACAAGGACTAATGAACAAGGACAAATGATTCACACGACGAGTCACAATGACTAATGAACTAGGACAAATGATTCACACAAAAAGTCACAATGACTAATAAACAAGGATAAATGGTTCACACAAGGAGTCACAAGGACTAATGAACAAGGACAAATGATTCACACAACGAGTCACAATGACTATAAAACAAGGACAAAGGGTTCACACAACGAGTCACAATGACTAATGAACAAGGACAAATGATTCACACAACGAGTCACAATGACTAATGTACTAGGACAAATGATTCACACAAAGAGTCAAAAGGACTAATGAACAAGGACAAATGATTCACACAACGAGTCACAATGAGTAATTAACTAGGATAAAGGATTCACACAAAGGGTCATAATAACTAATGAACATTGACAAATGGTTCATACAACGAGTCACAATGGGTAATTAACTAGGACAAATGATTCACACAAAGAGTCATAATAACTAATGAACAAGGACAAATGATTCAAACAACGAGTCACAATGGCTAATGAACAAGGACAAATGATTCACACGACGAGTCACAATGACTAATGAACTAGGACAAATGATTCACACAAAGAGTCACAACGACTAATAAACAAGGACAAATGGTTCACACAACGAGTCGCAAGGACTAATGAACAAGGACAAATGATTCACACGACGAGTCACAATGACTAATGAACTAGGACAAATGATTCACACAAAGAGTCACAATGACTAATAAACAAGGACAAATGGTTCACACAACGAGTCAAAGGGACTAATGAACAAGGACGAATGATTCACACGACGAGCCACAATGACTAATAAACTAGGACAAATGATTCACACAAAGAGTCACAATGACTAATAAACAAGAACAAATTGTTCACACAACGAGTCACAAGGACTAATGAACAAGGACAAATGATTCACACAACGAGTCACAAGGACTAATAAACAAGGACAAATGATTCACACGACGAGTCACAATGACTAATGAACTAGAACAAATGATTCACACAACGAGTCACAACGACTAATGAATAAAGACAAATGGTTCGCACAACTAGTCATAATGTGTAATTAACTAGGACAAATGATTCACACAAAGAGTCACAATAACTAATGAACAAGGATAAATGATTCACACAACGAGTTACAATGGCTAATGAACAAGGACAAATGATTCACACGACGAGTCACAATGACTAATGAACTAGGACAAATGATTCACACAAAGAGTCACAACGACTAATAAATAAGGACAAATGGTTCACACAACGAGTCAAAAGGACTAATGAACAAGGACGAATGATTCACAAAGAGCCACAATGACTAATGAACTAGGACAAATGATTCACACAAAGAGTCACAATGACTAATAAACAAGGACAAATTGTTCACACAACGAGTCACAAGGACTAATGAACAAGGGCAAATGATTCACACATACGAGTCACAAGGAACAAGGACAAATGAACATTGACAAATGGTTCAAATGAACTAGACAAACTAATGAATAAAGACAAATGGGTAATTAACTAGGACAAATGATTCACACAAAGAGTCACATTAACTAATGAACAAGGACAAATGATTCACACAATGAATTACAATGGCTAATGAAAAAGGACAAATGATTCACACGACAAGTCTTAATGACTAATGAACTAGGACAAATGATTCACACAAAGAGTCACAACGACTAATAAACTAGGACAAATGGTTCACACAACGAGTCACAAGGACTAATGAAACAGGACAAATGATTCACACAACGAGTCACAATGACTAATGAACTAGGACAAATGATTCACACAAAGAGTCACAATGACTAATAAACAAGGACAAATGGCTCACACAACGAGTCACAAGGACTAAGGAACAAGGACAAATGATTCACACAACGAGTCACAATGACTAATGAACAAGGACAAATGGTTCACACAACGAGTAACAAGGACTAATGAATAAGGACAAATGATTCACACGAAGAGTCACAATGACTAATGAACTAGGACAAATGATTCACACACAGAGTCGCAATGACTAATAAACAAGGACAAATGGTTCACACAACGAGTCACAAGGACTAATGAACAAGGACAAATGATTCACACGACGAGTCACAATGACTAATGAACTAGGACAAATGCTTCACACAAAGAGTCACAACGACTAATGAATAAAGACAAATGGTTCGCACAACGAGTAATAATGTGTAATTAACTAGGACAAATGATTCACACAAAGAGTCACAATAACTAATAAACAACAACAAATAATTCATACAACGAGTCACAAGGACTAATGAACAAGGACAAATGATTCACACGACGAGTCACAATGACTAATGAACTAGGACAAATGATTCACACAAAAAGTCACAATGACTAATAAACAAGGACAAATGGTTCACACAACTAGTCATAATGTGTAATTAACTAGGACAAATAATTCACACAAAGAGTCACAATAACTAATGAACAAGGACAAATGATTCACACGACGAGTCACAATGACTAATGAACTAGGACAAATGATTCACACAAAGAGTCACAACGACTAATAAACAAGGACAAATGGTTCACACACAAGTCGCAAGGACTAATGAACAAGGACAAATGATTCACACGACGAGTCACAATGACTAATGAACTAGGACAAATGATTCACACAAAGAGTCACAATGACTAATAAATAAGGACAAATGGTTCACACAACGAGTCAAAAGGACTAATGAACAAGGACGAATGATTCACACGACGAGCCACAATGACTAATGAACTAGGACAAATGATTCACACAAAGAGTCACAATGACTAATAAACAAGGACAAATTGTTCACACAACGAGTCACAAGGACTAATGAACAAGGGCAAATGATTCACACATACGAGTCACAAGGACTAATGAACATTGACAAATGGTTCACACAACGAGTCACAATGGGTAATTAACTAGGACAAATGATTCACACAAAGAGTCACATTAACTAATGAACAAGGACAAATGATTCACACAATGAATTACAATGGCTAATGAACAAGGACAAATGATTCACACGACAAGTCTTAATGACTAATGAACTAGGACAAATGATTCACACAAAGAGTCACAACGACTAATAAACTAGGACAAATGGTTCACACAACGAGTCACAAGGACTAATGAAACAGGACAAATGATTCACACAACGAGTCACAATGACTAATGAACTAGGACAAATGATTCACACACAGAGTCGCAATGACTAATAAACAAGGACAAATGGTTCACACAACGAGTCACAAGGACTAATGAACAAGGACAAATGATTCACACTAGGACAAATGAGTCACAATGACTAATGAACTAGGACAAATGCTTCACACAAAGAGTCACAACGACTAATGAATAAAGACAAATGGTTCGCACAACGAGTAATAATGTGTAATTAACTAGGACAAATGATTCACACAAAGAGTCACAATAACTAATAAACAACAACAAATAATTCATACAACGAGTCACAAGGACTAATGAACAAGGACAAATGATTCACACGACGAGTCACAATGACTAATGAACTAGGACAAATGATTCACACAAAAAGTCACAATGACTAATAAACAAGGACAAATGGTTCACACAACTAGTCATAATGTGTAATTAACTAGGACAAATAATTCACACAAAGAGTCACAATAACTAATGAACAAGGACAAATGATTCACACGACGAGTCACAATGACTAATGAACTAGGACAAATGATTCACACAAAGAGTCACAACGACTAATAAACAAGGACAAATGGTTCACACACAAGTCGCAAGGACTAATGAACAAGGACAAATGATTCACACGACGAGTCACAATGACTAATGAACTAGGACAAATGATTCACACAAAGAGTCACAATGACTAATAAACAAGGACAAATGGTTCACACAACGAGTCAAAAGGACAAATGAACAAGGACGAATGATTCACACGACGAGCCACAATGACTAATAAACTAGGACAA